>NC_052518.1:74961711-75169211 GCF_014356525.2 Nilaparvata lugens | reverse complement strand
CTTCAAATTCATACAATGGATAGCCATTCATAAGCCCTAAAAACTGACATGAGTCTCATTTCTGAGAAAATTGTAGGAGCTCCGTAATATTCTTGAGAAAAATGGCGAATAATTACTAAAAAAATCATGTTTTTCACGATTTTCTCAAAATAACTCGACCATTTTTTTTCAAATTCATACTCTGTATAGTTATTTATCAGCTCCATCAACTGGCATGAGTCTTCTTACTGGAAACTAATGGGGGGTCCACCCCATCCTTGAGAAATGGACTTAGTAACCTCCTTCTCATGCATGAGGTAGGTAGGTAGCGCAGTTCATAGAAAGAACACATTGTCACAAAGTAAAATTGTGACGAGAAAATAATAAATAATATTATTGAAAGACGCTCGGCTATCAGCAATGCTAACCGACCGCGGAGATAAGGGAGGTACCGATGGCGCACCATCTTCCGCGCATCAAGACGATTTCCACCGCCTCTGGCGGCGGCTCAACTCCATCCCCTCCACTTTGGGGGAGTATTTAAGGCCGGACGAGCCCCAGACCACAGCATTCCGCTCACAACCTTCCTGCTCCTGGTACAGCGGCCCGTTGGCTGCCGTACGTCCCCGACCTCCTGCCTGGTACAGCGGCCCCTTGGCTGCTGTACGTCCCTAACCTTCCATCTCCCTAGGCACAGCGGACCGTGTCTGCCGTCCCTGTCCTCCCATCTCCCTAGGGCACAGCGACCGTTGTCTGCCGTCCCTGTCCTCCCATCTACCTAGGGCACAGCGGACCGTTGTCTGCCGTCCCTGTCCTCCCATCTCCCTAGGGCACAGCGGACCGTTGTCTGCCGTCCCTGTCCTCCCATTTCCCCAGGGCACAGCGGACCGTTGTCTGCCGTCCCTGACCTCCCATCACCCTAGGGCACAGCGGACCGTTGTCTGCCGTCCCTGTCCTCCCATCTACCTAGGGCACAGCGGACCGTTGTCTGCCGTCCCTGTCCTCCCATCTCCCTAGGGCACAGCGGACCGTTGTCTGCCGTCCCTGTCCTCCCATCCACCTAGGGCACAGCGGACCGTTGTCTGCCGTCCCTGTCCTCCCATCTCCCTAGGGCACAGCGGACCGCTGTCTGCCGTCCCTGTCCTCCCATCTACCTAGGGCACAGCGGACCGTTGTCTGCCGTCCCTGTCGTCCCATCCACCTAGGGCACAGCGGACCGTTGTCTGCCGTCCCTGTCTCCCATCTCCCTAGGGCACAGCGGACCGTTGTCTGCCGTCCCTGACCTCCCATCACCCTAGGGCACAGCGGACCGTGTCTGCCGTCCCTATCCTCCCATTTCCCCAGGGCACAGCGGACCGTTGTCTGCCGTCCCTGACCTCCCATCTCCCTAGGGCACAGCGGACCGTTGTCTGCCGTCCCTGTCTCCCATCTCCCTAGGGCACAGCGGACCGTTGTCTGCCGTCCTGACCTCCCATCACCCTAGGGCACAGCGGACCGTTGTCTGCCGTCCCTGTCCTCCCATTCCCCAGGGCACAGCGGACCGTTGTCTGCCGTCCCTGACCTCCCATCACCTAGGGCACAGCGGACCGTTGTCTGCCGTCCCTGTCCTCCCATTTCCCCAGGGCACAGCGGACCGTTGTCTGCCGTCCCTGTCCTCCCATTCCCCAGGGCACAGCGGACCATTGTCTGCCGTCCCTGTCCTCCATCTCCCTAGGGCACAGCGGACCGTTGTCTGCCGTCCCTGTCCTCCCATCTCCCTAGGGCACAGCGGACCGTTGTCTGCCGTCCTGTCCTCCCATCTACCTAGGGCACAGCGGACCGTTGTCTGCCGTCCCTGTCGTCCCATCCACCTAGGGCACAGCGGACCGCTGTCTGCCGTCCCTGTCCTCCCATTTCCCCAGGGCACAGCGGACCGTTGTCTGCCGTCCCTGACCTCCCATCACCCTAGGGCACAGCGGACCGTTGTCTGCCGTCCCTATCCTCCCATTTCCCCAGGGCACAGCGGACCGTTGTCTGCCGTCCCTGACCTCCCATCTCCCTAGGGCACAGCGGACCGTTGTCTGCCGTCCCTGTCCTCCCATCTACTAGGGCACAGCGGACCGTTGTCTGCCGTCCCTGACCTCCCATCTCCCTAGGGCACAGCGGACCGTGTCTGCCGTCCTGTCCTCCCATTTCCCCAGGGCACAGCGGACCGTTGTCTGCGTCCCTGTCCTCCCATCTACTAGGGCACAGCGGACCGTTGTCTGCCGTCCCTGTCCTCCCATTTCCCCAGGGCACAGCGGACCGTTGTCTGCCGTCCCTGTCCTCCCATTCCCCAGGGCACAGCGGACCGTTGTCTGCCGTCCCTGTCCTCCCATCTCCCTAGGGCACAGCGGACCGTTGTCTGCCGTCCCTGTCCTCCCATTTCCCCAGGGCACAGCGGACTGTTGTCTGCCGTCCCTGTCCTCCCATCCACCTAGGGCACAGCGGACCGTTGTCTGCCGTCCCTGACTCCCATCACCTAGGGCACAGCGGACCGTTGTCTGCCGTCCCTGTCTCCCATCTCCCTAGGGCACAGCGGACCGTTGTCTGCCGTCCCTGACCTCCATCACCCTAGGGCACAGCGGACCGTTGTCTGCCGTCCCTGTCCTCCCATTTCCCCAGGGCACAGCGGACCGTTGTCTGCCATCCCTGTCCTCCCATCTCCCTAGGGCACAGCGGACCATTGTCTGCTGTCCCTGTCCTCCCATCCACCTAGGGCACAGCGGACCGTTGTCTGCCGTCCCTGTCCTCCCATCTCCCTAGGGCACAGCGGACCGTTGTCTGCCGTCCCTGTCATCCCATCTACCTAGGGCACAGCGGACCGTTGTCTGCCGTCCCTGTCGTCCCATCCACCTAGGGCACAGCGGACCGATGTCTGCCGTCCCTGTCCTCCCATTTCCCCAGGGCACAGCGGACCGTTGTCTGCCGTCCCTGACCTCCCATCACCCTAGGGCACAGCGGACCGTTGTCTGCCGTCCCTATCCTCCCATTTCCCCAGGGCACAGCGGACCGTTGTCTGCCGTCCCTGACCTCCCATCTCCTAGGGCACAGCGGACCGTTGTCTGCCGTCCCTGTCCTCCCATCTACTAGGGCACAGCGGACCGTTGTCTGCCGTCCCTGACCTCCCATCTCCCTAGGGCACAGCGGACCGTTGTCTGCCGTCCCTGTCCTCCCATTTCCCCAGGGCACAGCGGACCATTGTCTGCCGTCCCTGACCTCCCATCCCCTAGGGCACAGCGGACCGTTGTCTGCCGTCCCTGTCCTCCCATTCCCCCAGGGCACAGCGGACCGTTGTCTGCCGTCCCTGTCCTCCCATCTCCCTAGGGCACAGCGGACCGTTGTCTGCCGTCCCTGTCCTCCCATTTCCCCAGGGCACAGCGGACTGTTGTCTGCCGTCCCTATTCTTCCTTCTCCCCAGGGCACAGCGGACCGTTGTCTGCCGTCCCTATTCTTTCCATCCCCTCAGGGCACAGCGGACCGTTGTCTGCCGTCCCTATTCTTCCTTCTCCCCAGGGCACAGCGGACCGTTGTCTGCCGTCCCTATTCTTCCTTCTCCCCAGGGCACAGCGGACCGTTGTCTGCCGTCCCTATCCTTTCTGTCCTTCCTTTTCCTACTCCACTGGAGCGGAACCGAGGCCGTAAGGCCGATACAAAATTACATCAAAGTGGTGTCATCAGAAAAGAGAGCGACCTTCACGCCGTCAGAAGCACAAGGAGGTGCTGTTCACGCCAGCTGAGGAACAAAGAAGAAGGAAGAGGAACTTCGACTTGCCTCCTTTCCCCGCCCACATTACGACTGAGCGAAGTCATCCAGGAGCAACACCTGGGTATCAATCACCCACCTCTGAAGCTACTCAGGGTGTACGTGATAGATTGGCGCCCGCACTTGGGGCACGAGGCAACGAAGTGAGAATCATCATGAGTGAACAAGGCGAGGCTGTTTTAGATGCTCAGCACCAGGAGCTGATAGAGGATCAGTCGGTCGAAGACATAAACCCCGAGGTGATAGCCGACCCCAGAGTTTCCTGGATCCATAGATTGAAAAAGGATGAAGCTTTTAATCTTCTACAAGATTGGGGCATAGTGTCATCTGGAACACTTGCCGAGTTGAGAAGGTTGTTAGTAGAACAACATAAGAAGATGGCTGTACGTTATCCCAGCCCAAGACCCGGAATAGTGAGCGGAAGCAGTGAGGAATCTGGACACTCAGCAACAGGTACTCATGCTGAAGTTGGAACCAACATTCACACAAACCCCCTCATGGACCCAGGGGCGGTATGTGACAAAGTAAGAAGCTGGAGACTGTCTTTTGATGGCCAATCAGATGCTCCCAGCTTTCTAGAAAGGCTAGACGAGCTACAACAAGCCTATGGGCTTACTGGCAACCAACTACTAGTTGCCCTTCCTGAATTACTAGTTGGTAAAGCTATTCTATGGATGCGTAATCGTCGTGACCAGTGGAAATCATGGGACAATTTTGTGACAGATTTCAGATCACGCTACTACCCACTTACCTATGAGGAGGACCTCGAGAATCTAATTCAGGCAAGGAAGCAAAGGGAAGGTGAATCATTTGACGAATTTCTCGAAGATATACTGACACTCATGAGGCGTCGAGGAGGTTTTACAGACGAGAATAAATTAAAGAGAGTGTATAAGAATCTCCTCCCACGGTACAAATTGTATATTCGGCAATCAGATGTTCATAGTATCAACGAATTGGAAAAATTCGCGAGGGAGTATGAACAAATAAAAGCAGAGGAGAAACAGAATAGACAGAATTCGAGAGTTCACATGATTGAGGACACGAAAAAGATTACAAGGCTCAAGGTTGAGACAGTTATAACCCCTACTAGTAACAGACCATCTCTTAGTGAGTCTGAACCCATGTGTGGGCAATACAAGAGACCGGGGCACTGGAGATCACACTGTCCCGATATTCCACCATGTAAAAGGAGCGGAAAGAGAGCACTGATATGTGTCTGTGATGTGCAGAAGGAGAATAAAACTCCGAACAAGACAGCAGTAATGCGAACGGCACACAGGATTCCTGTGATTGAAGAGTCATCAAGGGACAACAGACTATTCATTACTGTGACAATCGGAGGTAAAAAGTGTCGGGCATTGCTAGATAGTGGCGCTGAAGCTAATTATATGAGTAATGAGGTTTATGAAGTTCTCCAAAAAATAGGGATGATAAGGAAGGTACCAACTCATCACCACGCAATATTAGCTGATGGACGATCTACCCCATTAAATGGGAAGCTGACAACTAATGTCACTATAGGACAAATCACAGTTCCACTAGTGGCGTCTATACTGGATGGACTTGGACAAGAGTTGCTATTAGGCATGGAATTTATGCGTGAAAACAGGGTGAATATTCACACATTCACGAGAGAGGTAGAGTGGGATCCTCCCCAACTGAATCCTACAAGTCCGCAAATAATGTCGCGATCTCTCTTATTGGGGACTAAGACAACAGCAGTCCCAACAATATCAGCTGTACTATCCGAATCTCAGGACAACAAGGATCGCGACAAAAGGATATTCATGCAGTTTGGTTTGAACAGAGTCGAACCCAATGCTTTGATTGATGCCAGGGCGGAATTGTCATATATCCCAGAACAAGCATCTTCGGGCAACATAGTGATGGATCACAGGAATGAGATGAATGACTCTGAACGGCGGGCTACAATTCATGCCCCAGCCACCAACACAAGTGGTAACTCCGAGAGGGATGTGGAAGAGTCAATACCACCCCCTACTGTCATGGATGTGGAGGAGTCAATACCCTCCTCAACTGAAATGGATGTGGAAGAGCAAACGCAGTCTTCAACTACCAATGAAGTAGTCCCACAGTCCCAGGAACCCAGACCAGGCCCCTCTCGAAATATGGATCCAGTGCTGTGCCACCGCAACACAACATCAGGCAAGCGCAAACGGGCCGGCAAGCCACGCATGAAAGTCCGATTATCAAATGGACGATGTAAATATGTGCCTGTAGACCAGGCATGGATGACACTCATAGTGAGTGGCATACACCTCTAAAGGTGATGCATGGAAGGTGTACACCTCTTAAGGTGATGCCTAGATGGCTCACGCCTTTTAAGGTGGTGCCATAGAGGGCTCCGAACACCCCCCCCCCCCCAAGTAGGAGTGGGGTGTCACAAAGTAAAATTGTGATGAGAAAATAATAAATAATATTATTGAAAGACGCTCAGCTATCAGCAATGCTAACCGACCGCGGAGATAAGGGAGGTACCGATGGCGCACCATCTTCCGCGCATCAAGACGATTTCCACCGCCTCTGGCGGCGGCTCAACTCCATCCCCTCCACTTTGGGGGAGTATTTAAAGGCCGGACGAGCCCCAGACCACAGCATTCCGCTCACAACCTTCCTGCTCCTGGTACAGCGGCCCGTTGGCTGCCGTACGTCCACGACCTCCTGCCCTGGTACAGCGGCCCCTTGGCTGCTGTACGTCCCTAACCTTCCATCTCCCTAGGGCACAGCGGACCGTTGTCTGCCGTCCCTGTCCTCCCATCTCCCTAGGGCACAGCGGACCGTTGTCTGCCGTCCCTGTCCTCCCATCTACCTAGGGCACAGCGGACCGTTGTCTGCCGTCCCTGTCCTCCCATCTCCCTAGGGCACAGCGGACCGTTGTCTGCCGTCCCTGTCCTCCCATTTCCCCAGGGCACAGCGGACCGTTGTCTGCCGTCCCTGACCTCCCATCACCCTAGGGCACAGCGGACCGTTGTCTGCCGTCCCTGTCCTCCCATCTACCTAGGGCACAGCGGACCGTTGTCTGCCGTCCCTGTCCTCCCATCTCCCTAGGGCACAGCGGACCGTTGTCTGCCGTCCCTGTCCTCCCATCCACCTAGGGCACAGCGGACCGTTGTCTGCCGTCCCTGTCCTCCCATCTCCCTAGTTGGTAAAGCTATTCTATGGATGCGTAATCGTCGTGACCAGTGGAAATCATGGGACAATTTTGTGACAGATTTCAGATCACGCTACTACCCACTTACCTATGAGGAGGACCTCGAGAATCTAATTCAGGCAAGGAAGCAAAGGGAAGGTGAATCATTTGACGAATTTCTCGAAGATATACTGACACTCATGAGGCGTCGAGGAGGTTTTACAGACGAGAATAAATTAAAGAGAGTGTATAAGAATCTCCTCCCATGGTACAAATTGTATATTCGGCAATCAGATGTTCATAGTATCAACGAATTGGAAAAATTCGCGAGGGAGTATGAACAAATAAAAGCAGAGGAGAAACAGAATAGACAGAATTCGAGAGTTCACATGATTGAGGACACGAAAAAGATTACAAGGCTCAAGGTTGAGACAGTTATAAACCCCTACTAGTAACAGACCATCTCTTAGTGAGTCTGAACCCATGTGTGGGCAATACAAGAGACCGGGGCACTGGAGATCACACTGTCCCGATATTCCACCATGTAAAAGGAGCGGAAAGAGAGCACTGATATGTGTCTGTGATGTGCAGAAGGAGAATAAAACTCCGAACAAGACAGCAGTAATGCGAACGGCACACAGGATTCCTGTGATTGAAGAGTCATCAAGGGACAACAGACTATTCATTACTGTGACAATCGGAGGTAAAAAGTGTCGGGCATTGCTAGATAGTGGCGCTGAAGCTAATTATATGAGTAATGAGGTTTATGAAGTTCTCCAAAAAATAGGGATGATAAGGAAGGTACCAACTCATCACCACGCAATATTAGCTGATGGACGATCTACCCCATTAAATGGGAAGCTGACAACTAATGTCACTATAGGACAAATCACAGTTCCACTAGTGGCGTCTATACTGGATGGACTTGGACAAGAGTTGCTATTAGGCATGGAATTTATGCGTGAAAACAGGGTGAATATTCACACATTCACGAGAGAGGTAGAGTGGGATCCTCCCCAACTGAATCCTACAAGTCCGCTAATAATGTCGCGATCTCTCTTATTGGGGACTAAGACAACAGCAGTCCCAACAATATCAGCTGTACAATCCGAATCTCAGGACAACAAGGATCGCGACAAAAGGATATTCATGCAGGTTGGTTTGAACAGAGTCGAACCCAATGCTTTGATTGATGCCAGGGCGGAATTGTCATATATCCCAGAACAAGCATCTTCGGGCAACATAGTGATGGATCACAGGAATGAGATGAATGACTCTGAACGGCGGGCTACAATTCATGCCCCAGCCACCAACACAAGTGGTAACTCCGAGAGGGATGTGGAAGAGTCAATACCACCCCCTACTGTCATGGATGTGGAGGAGTCAATACCCTCCTCAACTGAAATGGATGTGGAAGAGCAAACGCAGTCTTCAACTACCAATGAAGTAGTCCCACAGTCCCAGGAACCCAGACCAGGCCCCTCTCGAAATATGGATCCAGTGCTGTGCCACCGCAACACAACATCAGGCAAGCGCAAACGGGCCGGCAAGCCACGCATGAAAGTCCGATTATCAAATGGACGATGTAAATATGTGCCTGTAGACCAGGCATGGATGACACTCATAGTGAGTGGCATACACCTCTAAAGGTGATGCATGGAAGGTGTACACCTCTTAAGGTGATGCCTAGATGGCTCACGCCTTTTAAGGTGGTGCCATAGAGGGCTCCGAACACCCCCCCCCCAAGTAGGAGTGGGGTGTCACAAAGTAAAATTGTGATGAGAAAATAATAAATAATATTATTGAAAGACGCTCAGCTATCAGCAATGCTAACCGACCGCGGAGATAAGGGAGGTACCGATGGCGCACCATCTTCCGCGCATCAAGACGATTTCCACCGCCTCTGGCGGCGGCTCAACTCCATCCCCTCCACTTGGGGGAGTATTTAAAGGCCGGACGAGCCCCAGACCACAGCATTCCGCTCACAACCTTCCTGCTCCTGGTACAGCGGCCCGTTGGCTGCCATACGTCCCCGACCTCCTGCCCTGGTACAGCGGCCCCTTGGCTGCTGTACGTCCTAACCTTCCATCTCCCTAGGGCACAGCGGACCGTTGTCTGCCGTCCTGTCCTCCCATCTACCTAGGCACAGCGGACCGTGTGTCTGCCGTCCCTGTCCTCCCATCTCCCTAGGGCACAGCGGACCGTGTCTGCCGTCCCTGTCCTCCCATTTCCCCAGGGCACAGCGGACCGTTGTCTGCCGTCCCTGACCTCCCATCACCCTAGGGCACAGCGGACCGTGTCTGCCGTCCCTGTCCTCCCATCTACCTAGGGCACAGCGGACCGTTGTCTGCCGTCCCTATTCTGTCTGTCCTTCCTTTTCCTACTCCACTGGAGCGGAACCAAGGCCGTAAGGCCGATACAAAATTACATCAAAGTGGTGTCATCAGAGAAGAGAGCGACCTTCACGCCGTCAGAAGTACCAGGAGGTGCTGTTCACGCCAGCTGAGGCACAAAGAAGAAGGAAGAGGAACTTCGACTTGCCTCCTTTCCCCGCCCACATTACGACTGAGCGAAGTCATCCAGGAGCAACACCTGGGTATCAATCACCCACCTCTGAAGCTACTCAGGGTGTACGTGATAATACCCTGTATAGTTATTTATCAGCTCTATCAACTGGCATGAGTCTTTTTCCTGGGAAACTAATGGGGGGTCTACCCTATCCTTGAGAAATGGACTTTGTAACCTCCTTCTTGTGCATGAGGTAGGTAGGTAGAGCAGTTTATAAAGAGAACACAGTCATAGTCAAGATATTTCATCTGTAGAACAGCTGTTTTGACGACTTTTAAAAAAATCATCGAATTTCACAATTTACACAGAGGAAAAAGTATTCTGAAAACAATTATATATACACATATAGTCTACAGTTGTCTGATCGTAGTTTCAAATATGTTGCCGCCAATCGTCATTATGTTATTCCCCTAAATTATTCTCGTTTGAGAATGAGGCTCACAGTTCAATGAGCAAGGAAAGTTGTGTGAGTGTACCACACCAGATTTTTTGGAAAGCAATACTTTCCTTACCTATGGTAGTAGGGCAAGGAAAGTAAAAATAACAGGGAAGAAGGTGAGATAACAGGTCAACTCAAACTTTATCTGTTGAATTATAGATTTACTGTTGAATTTTGGATTTACTGTACATCATTTACTGTTGAATCATTTCTGTGAACATGGTGATAATTGTTTAAATATCTTAATAAATTCTTAGCCATTTGAAGCAACCATCTTTATTTATATAAATAACAAACTAAACTCAGTAAACAACTTATTATATTATCAAACAGTTATCATGTGATTTAGTATCATCACATGATATACAAACATCTTCCCCTTTTACTTTCTTAAACATTTTCTTTTTCAACCTTTCCTTTGATTTCATCTTCTTCTTAAAAACCTCTCATTTCTTCTTAATATTCTTCCGCTATTGGACTTCACCACATAGGACCGTGGGGCATCAGCTTCACTACTTCTTCACTACAGCTTCACTACAGCTTAACTACTTCAGGCTCCCATAATTTTGTTCTCCAATCTTGGATATAAATGGGCTGATTTCCTTTGAAATAAGAAACGTGTTTCCGTGAATGCTTATCGTATGTTTCTTTCTGTTGAAATTTATGGTTCTTCATTTGCACTGCTATTTCTTTCCGAGGAAGTTTCAAACTATCTTGAGGATAAGGGAACTTTGTTCTTATCATTCGACCTAACATTATCTGAGCAGGAGAATGATTGAGACCCGCATCACAACTATTCCGATAGTTAAGCAAACTCAAGTTTAAATCGATTTTGCTTTCAGCACACTTTCTTATCAAAGTCTTTGCTATGTCCACCCCCTTTTTCAGCTAAGCCGTTAGACTGAGTATAACGAGGACTTATTGTAATAATTTTAAAATCCCACTCCTTTGCGAACTGTATCATTTCTTGGGAGCCAAACGGATTATTATCAGCTATTATAATCTGCGGAATTCCAAACCTGCCAAATAACTGGGATAAAATAGATTTAACAGCCGAACTTGTCTTACTGTTCATTTTTGTTATTTCAAGCCACCTTGAATAATAATCCACAACTATGAGATAAGCTATTCCTTTTACTTCAGCTATATCCACTCCAATTAAAAAAAATGGAAAATCGGGTATTTCATGAGAAAGCATTGGACTTCTTACATTGGACCTTCTATATTTTTGGCAAAGCGAGCAGGATTCAGTCAGATTTTTTATGTTTGCTCTTATTCCTGGCCAATAATAAAATTTCGAGGCAATGCTGTTCATTTTTGTTTCTTCTAAGTGCGTTTCATGGAGCCTATTCAAAATAAAATTTCTCAAATTCTTGAATTATAATACAATAGACCCTTGCTAAATTGTATTTCATTTCTTATTTTGAAAAAATGCCATAGTTCTCCTCCATCAGCAATATTATAAGCCAGCCATTTTCACAATAATCCATAACTTTCCGAAGAACATCATCATTCTGTGTTTCTGTTACAAATTCATTCAAGCGTTTCTCTGAAAAATCAACTTCACCATTCTCAGTAACACAATGAACCATATCCGCCATGCTCAAATCAACTTTTTCTTTAGTTCTTACACCGCACCTTGACAAATAATCAGCAATATACATGTTTTTCCCAGGTAAGTACTGGAGGCTGAAGCGGTAAGGCATTAGTTTTAGTCTCAATCGACGAATTCTGTTATTCTGTATGTTGTTTAATTAGTTTCAATAATACTAATGGCATATGATCAGTATGTATAGTCAATTCATCATTTCTTGAGAAGGAGTTCCTTCTCAATTTGGGCATATTCACATTCAGAAGATTTCATAGATCGTGATGAGAAATGAATTGGCTTGTTGTTCTGTAGTAAACAACATCCTAAAGCGTCTTGTGATGCATCATATTGGATTAAAACTGGAATCTTATAATCAAAGGGAGCAATGACCTTGTCACTTGTAAGAACCTTTTTAATGCTATTGATTGCATTTACATGAATCTCTGTACAACACCAAGGGACATCTTTCTTCAATAATTCTCTCAATGTTGACACTATTTGTGACATATTTGGGATGAACATTCTCAAATAGTTGACCATCCCCGACAGACGTTGTAGTTCAGCTTTATTTGTTGGGTCGGGGAGATCATCAATAACCTTTATTTTTCCGGGATCAGGAAACATTCCTGATTTATTAAACAGCATTCCTAAATACTTCACTTCAGGTACGCAATATTGAAATTTCTTGAAATTAAATTTTATGTTTAATTTCCTCGCTCGTTCAAGACCTGTTTCACTGTCTCGTCATGTTTTTCTTTGCTGTTTGAAGCAATGCAAATATCATCGAAATAGACCACTACTCCTGTAATATCTCCAAAATACTTTAAAACACATTTGTGAAACAATTCTGGTAAATTACATAAGCCAATAGGAGAACGTGGAATAAGTTCTATAAGTTCCAAATATAGTGCTAAAATTGCAATATTTAGCAGATTGTTCATCAAGGAGTATGTGATAAAATCCATCTTTTATGTCAAGAACGCATAGTACTCTTTATTTGCTAGACGAGGATGAAAATCCTGTATTGTTGGGATTGTAACTCTTTCTCTTACAATGTACTTGTTCAAATGTACAGGGTCTATGCAAATTCTTAAGGATCCATCAGGTTTCTCTACTATCACAGCATTTGAAATCCATTCAACGGGCTCCTCCACCTATTCAATAATTTTCATGGTTACCAAATCATCAAGTTTTTCTTTAAATTTGTCTTGAATTTTCATTGGTATGGTATACGTCTCGCTGAACTGGCATGTGGCATTGCGTCCTTTTATAATCGAATTTTGCACTTGTCGGGGAAACAACCAAAGCCAGTAAACACATCAGAATACGTTTCAAAAAAATACGTTTTATATTTCACATTGTTGTTACTACTTTGCTTCTGAACTTCATCAACTCTTTTCACCAGATTCAACTGAATACAAGCTTGAAGGCCTAGAATCGGTACTGTACTTTCTTTGACCACAACAAAGTTTATCAAATCAATTTTTTTTCTGATTCCACTTGAGCAGTGAACTGACCCAAAGGTGAAATTTTAAATCCTCCGTATGTTTCTAATCGAACACTACTCTTTTTCGTCCTACTCAATAACACACTGTCTTTCACAATTTCATATGGCAATATATTCACTTCTGCTCCTGTATCTAATTTGAAGTTTACTGGTTTATGTTCAATTAATAATGTTTTGAACCAAGCCTTTTCATTGACAGTGTTAACCAGGTAATATACTGAATCAATAAGTTCGTGAGCTTCTTCTATTGCTGTTGAATTTTCCACTACATTATGTAATGGTTGATGTAGCCTTTGCTCACTCACTCTGAAATTATTTCTTCTAGCTTTATTCAGGCACATTTTGCTAAAATGATTCATCTTACCACATTTATTACAGCTTTTACCAGACGCTGGGCAGCTCCTACCTTCTACATGCTGCATTCCGCAATAGCCGCATACAATCTTCTGATATGAGTTAGTTTTCCTTTTATCATACTTGGAAACTGGGTGCATTTCCTTTCGAGACTTTTCTTCATTTATTGACTTCTCATGTTTTTCACCTATTTCAACACTGCGACAATAATCAATTATTTTCTCCAAAGAGGAGTTATCTCGCAACACACGTTGTTGCATTTCTTTCGACCTTAACCCCAATGCAATAATAGCTTTCAATAACTTATTCTCTTGCTCTCCAAATTCGCATCTTGTCACTAGCCCCTTCAAAGTTGCACAGAATGAATTAAATGATTGACTTTCCTCTTGTTTGCAAGCTATGAAATTGTATACATTCATGATCTCATTGTTTTGTGGTAAACAATAGCTCTCTGATATTTTTAATATTGATTCTACCGTTTCTGGTTCATTAACATCTTGTAACGATTCAAAGCTTCAGTGCCTAACAAGTTTTTCAATCTTGCAACTTGAATTTGGTTGGATTTTTATTTATCTCAGTGGCTATAAAATAATTTACGATATTTTTCCTGAATAATTCGAAATTTTGTGAGACATTTTCCCCGTTGCATAGTAACGGTTCTGGCTTGTTGAAATCCATGTTCGTCTTTTAAGAAAAAAATAATAATACGATAATTACCCAATTTTATTACTCACTCAATCCTGTCGTTATCATTCTCCTTTTCTGTTAAATTCCTGGACTGCGCCATGTTTAAATATCTTAATAAATTCTTAGCCATTTGAAGCAACCATCTTTATTTACGTAGATAACAAACTAAACTCATTAAACAACTTATTATATTATCAAACAGTTATCATGTGATTAAGTAACATCACATGATATAAAAAACAATAATCACCATGAAGCATTTGATTTCGATAGGAAGCTCAGAACTACAAGTTGCAAATAACAATTCAGTTTGTTGAAACAACATTGTTGATAGCCCTACTATATGTTTGTTATGTCAATAAAGAGAATAAAAATATAAGCTGAATGGGTAATCTATAGCAGCAGCATCTATTAAAAAATACATGCTGGTAAATCTTGAAACTGCCACACCCTGAAAAAAAGTGATGTGAAGGCTTATTGAGCTGAGCATTGTTTGATTATTTGGATGATCTGGTTTGTAAGAGTGATGCAGGAACTGCACCCAATATACAGATCACAGTCGCATTCCTGGCTTGGTAATATTCTTTCAAGGTCCTCGTCTTCATTGAAAGGTTAACTGGTGGAATATACGTGGAAGGCTGAAGGCGCAAGGTGGAAGGCCAACCAACAAGCTTTTCAAATAAAACTAATCCAACTCACCCGTACACACATGATAAAACTATTCAAAAATATTATTATAGTCTAGTCATTCGGTGCAAAATATAGCCAATTTTCGACCAGATCTCATACTTTTGTAGGGTCTTGATAAAATTCAAAATTTTCATAATATCAAATTATGATAACACTTAAAAAAACCAACGATCGTAACAATTTCATGAATTTCAATCTAGGAAGATCCTGGATCCCTCTTCTGTGGTGGAAGATGTAGGACTTTTCCACAAAAATGTATGTAGGGAATCAATCAATCATCTGTAAGCATTCGGTTGGTTTTATACCAAAATCATGGAATCAAATCAACGCCGCTAAAATGTGCTGGAATATTAATTTATATAATAATACTTATATTTTCTTCATACGCCAGCGTATCATAATTTAGTCCTACCCCTAGGCCTACACCTGTATAATTATAATCTCAGTAATTGAATTTATTTATAAAATAAATTTATTCAGTGTTTAGGGGGTTTCCACCCAGGCCAAGAAAAGAAACATTAAAGAGATATATTTTGTTCCTAGTATTTTCAATACCCTCGACATTAATGAGGACAAACCTCACTATCAGTAACGTCCTTATAGTAATAAGGATTGAATTAATTACGGTTGCAATAACTGCCAAGAACTCTGCTCAGTCATATAAAGCTTTCAAAGCACAGTTAAGGCCTAACAGAACTTGTTCAAGGTGAAGTGAATTTCTAACCAGAAATGATTTCAAGTTTTTATCGTTATTTGCAGCCGACATGTTTCACAGATTTATTTTGCAGTAGCATAACACAAAATATTCAATAATATTGTTCATGAACAAATCTGTTTTGCCAAATAACAAAAGTGTTGTGAATTGAATCATTCCTACTTACACATTCCTTTCATCATTTCAAATAAGACAGAAGTCTCATTGCTTAGAATTTCGAGCTCAACTATAAGCTCATTGCTGTATCGAATATCTAAAGATTTTAATCTTATGATGCATCACAATAATGATGCTTAGCAAGTATTTTGCTGGGGGATGAATAGTTGGTTTTGAGACATTTGAGCCCGTTATGAGTATCAAAATAATGCTAGTGTTGGAAATATACAAAGCTTGGGCTCAAAGCATGTTCAGTACGGTATTCGTACAATGGGTGGCATGATAACAAATGATAATAATTGAATATAATAATGAGTGATAATAAGTGAATTGATTATTCACTCGTGAAAAAACTGTTTTATTGTTATTTGTGTTGCTATAAACACTATGGAACTGGCAAGACTAAATGATAATAAATTACAAGATAATAAATGATCATTTTTAAAAAGAATGCTCGGTGTTGATCATCGCGTTAACTCAGGTTTATGAAGCTCGTATAGGTCAATATTGATTATTTATTTATTTGCAATCACACTACATACTCCTGACACAGTTGGGTACACTCCCCAATGATTAAAATTCGATCAGTCGTATGTAAAATAATTATTCCATTATTTACATGTGTATGCAAATAATTACCATCATGATCATATCTGGTTCACTTCTTTCAATGCGAGACTAATAGTGAATAATTATCATTAAATGAAAATCTCAATTAAATGCTGTAAATGAGCCCGAAGACTTCTGCTACTGCAAATACTGACAACAGGGTAAACAGGTAGATGGAAATTCAATGAGCGCTACTATACAAAAATTGTCAGCCCAGGAATCGAACCCGGCACCTCCTAATTGCCGGCCAGGAATGCTCACCCTTACACCAAACTGACAATCTTTTGACCGGCAATTAGGAGGTACCGGGTTCGATTCCGGGCTGACAAATAATTTTTGTATAGTGGCGCTCATCGAATTTCCATCTACAGAGTTTACAGAATTTAATATAGATTCGCGTTGAATAATAATTATCCATTAATTAGCATTTGAACAAATGCAACTTCCAATTTATTTCTAACTAATAGTGAGTTGCAGTTGGTGACTATTTTATCAAATTGAATAATGGTTTACAAATTCGGTTTACCCATTCAGGATAGGAAATTCACGAATGACGCCTCACGTCTGAACTACTGGACTGATAAACTTGAAATTTTGCATATTATACCAAGGATGGTTATCGACCTATTTTCAATTCATCAAGATTTCATTATGTCAAGTTTTTAATTGGATCCTTGCAGAGCACGGGTTACCTGTGTGGCGAATCATCTGCTATTTTTCATACGTGTGCAACATGTGTATTAGTTTGTTTATTAGTCATTATCATTATTTTCAGTTCAATATTTGTATCGCAGTATTAAAGTTCACTTATTCATGAAATCGTATTTTATATTATAGGAAGTTACCTATAAATTAAATTTCCTATATTGGTGACCCCGAAGTGATATACTAAATCCGCTGCCGGTATCAGAGCACTTGAAGACTGTGTAAAAGGGGGCGATGTCAGTATACACCACCGTCAAAGTCAGACACATTAATCCTAGCACTGAAAATCAGTCTTGTTTTGGCGGTGGCTACTTTTGTCGTTCTTGTGCTGAAAAAGAAGTGTCTTGTTTTGGCGGGGCGAGTCTGAGACTAATTTCTCTACCTGGAAAACAGTCTCTGGTTGTCACTATTAGCTTTTGTCGCTTATGTCAGTTAAGCTGGCAGAATAGCTAAGAAGTAAACTGGTTTCAATTTTGACACAGACTGTACTTCCTTTGAAATATTCTGTTTATAACTTAGTGTGACTGTAGAAGTGTGTGTGTTACCACCATTGGACAATACTCCTGCGTGACATTGTCTCTTATCTCAACCTTATTTAGTTCTATTGCTTCCTCTCTCATTCTCTCATTCAACTATTGGTTATTCCAAATCATAGAACATCTATGTATAATAAATCATTCCATGTATCAGCTTGCCGGATCTGGAATCTGTTGCCTCCAACTGTGAAGAGTATTGGCGATCGAGCTCTGTTTGGCGCGGCAGTATTGAATTGGCTGGGATCTGGTGGCGCAGATTAGGCTTGGGTCGGGTTCAGCTTTATTTTCATTGTCTATTTACATTGTATCAATCTACATGAATTTAACTCATTTCTACCTTTTATGCAACTACAGATACAAAAATATTTCATCTTATATTGTTTTATGATAATTATTATACTTTGTAAAATCTTTGTTTTTAGGGTTGTTTTGTGTGCATGTGTGAGTGAATGGCAACTTGATTAGATCTTCATTTCTTCATTTCTGATAGGTTTTCCTATAGGATTTATCTAGTGGAATTTGAAATATTGTTTCCAATTGTATAAATAAATAAAGTTTAAAATTCTCTTTTATTATATGTTATTGTATTTTGATTAAGAGTTTTATTTACTTATATTAATCTTATGTAATCTTATTACATAATATGTAATCTTTTTCTGTTCTTATGTAAATTTGTCTTCTTTTGTAAAGGGTTGTGTGGCAGAGAGGACCAGGAGTCCTAATTCCGCCCTAATAACGGCATATAATCAATCAATCAATCAATCTCCCACTCCCTCTTTCTGTCCCCCTCCAATCAATCAATCCCTCACCCTCTCTCTATCACTCTTGCGCCTTTCTCTCTCACTCTCTCTCTCTCTGTCTCACACACACACTCTCTCTCTCTTTCTCTTTCACTCTCTCTCTCTCTCTTACCCAGTTGTGTGCTAGTGCTCTCCTATCTTCAAAACCCCTCAGGGTTTTGTTATTATTTCATACAATGCTTCAGACATAATTATCTTCAACCTATCTTGAATTTGACTTTCCCATGCCTAGATTTGTAAATTTTTTTGTGTCAATAATATTCATTACTATCAACTCTTGCTTGTAATATTGTGAATTCCCTCATTCCACCGAGTAGGATTGTATAATATAGTTGATGTAGCATCGTACTGGAGGGTTGATGGTTGAATGTGAGAGAGGGCCGGCCGTGCAAAAAAAACTAAAACTGCAATTCAATTCAATCCTCACTTCTTCACTTTCTCACTATAGGCCTAAATCCCTCAGAAACACACTCTCTTGTAAAATACACAATCCCCTACACTGAAATAATTTGACTCCTTCAAGTTATGTGCTCCCAACTTGATAATACTGCCCGTTGTTCTCTCAATAATATTTGTTGAACGAGCGTTAGCAAGTTCTTACTTTTTACTCAAGTTCAAAGCTGTTGCCAGTCTGTGGGTTTGCTTGTTTGTTTGAATGCACTACAATTACTTTAGAAAGAGTTGATCGATCAGCTTCAAAATTTTGAACAAGCACTCTTCGAACCTTTTTACAGGTCAAGTTCGTTGAACAACAAAATATCTTACTCACTTCTTCGTCCTTTTTCAGGATATAAAAGTAACATTGAAAGTACTGCATGAGACAAAATAACTTGCTCCTGTGTGTCTGCCAGACTATTATCCTTCAGTAGCATACGCGTAATATTAATGATACAAATTGTGATGGCAGTTGCTATGTCGTTGGTATTATTGATTTAACAAAATTTGAATTCTGATTCTGAATCATTCACCCATACGGAGAAACCTATGAAGTTCTATGGATTCACGTAGGCCTACAGCTTAATATTATTATGAAAACAGCCTCATGTTCCTTTTCCAAAGATAATTTAACAGTGGGCTCCACTGGGATTCCTATTCAAATTGAAAAAAAAATTCTGTAGGGTAGCTTCAAAATTTTGGTCTGCCATCCTCGTTCCGCCACATTGAATCAAAAATTTTCTATGGGAAGGTTTTAATACAATATTCGAATAAAGAATTTCAAGAGACAATGAATGGTGGAAATCGTTCATCAATATATCAAACCGTTTCAAAGATATTCACATTTTAGTGTTGAGGTTTTTGGATATCTGTGATACAGTAATATTGCTCGCCTAGAACAGGATAGATTATTCATCACATATTCTTATCATCATCGTTCTCTAGCAACCTATTTTGAGCGTTTTTATAGTAGCTGCTGAGAGAGATTTATGTGATAGATATATTCGACTAAACAACGAGTGACCCAAATGAAGCGATTCAAATATAAAAAAATAAAAATTGGAATGCGAAAAATATTATATTTGGAACTCCATAACTTATCATTTAATTAAGAGATATTCATGGGATTAATAATTTTCTGAAAACATTAATAATTTAGCAATATTGCACTAATAGTTATAATTTTAGATGACTCTCTCCTGGATTATTGAGTTATGTGTTGGAGATTCCTCAGTGATTGCTGCATCATCTGAGAAAACTCCGTAAAAGTGATCTCTGTTCGAAATTAACAGAATGCTCAAGTATAGACATTTAGAAGAAAACAACCATTTCATCTAATGTTCATTGAAATTGACCATGTAAGTATTTACTCGTGAATTATTACCGGTAGTGTATTGTTAATGTATTAAGATTTGAGAAGATAATATGAGCATCTTATTGGTTTTTCTCTCAATGATTGAAATGAATGGCTTAATTGCTTTTATATAATTACTAGCAGGAACCCGTGCTTCGCAAGGATCTATTTTCAAACTTGATAATCTGAAAACTTGACGTAATGAAGTTTTGAAGAATTGAAAAAAGGCCTAAAACCATCCTTGGTTAATTAAGAATCTAGCCTATATGCAAAATTTCAAGTTAATTAGTCCAGTAGTTCAGACGTGATGATGCGTCGAACATAATTTTTCTATCCCGTACGTGTAAAAGCCAACTCTTTATTCTATTATAGATATGGTTAACAACTGCAAGAGATAGGAGTGTGGAACAGAATAGTTGTGAAACTATGATAGCGCCAGAAGTGTCTCAAACTCAATAGTAGGTACTACATGAACTTTTTGAAAGTAATTTGAGCAAAAAAATGTTAAAACAACAGAACTGAAAGTTGTCAACCATATCATTATACCTCCATTTAGAAAGGCTTTTGTTTGAGCCGGATGAAATCTTCTATCTTCTATATGTATAAAAAAATGAATGTCTGTTTGTTCCCTATGACTTGAAAAATACTTGACATAACGGCATGTAACTTTGGGATTATGTTGTGTGAACATTGGGGATGGTTCTGACCCGAAATTTTAATAGGGTGGCTTATAATGATTATTTATTAATCCATTTTACAGACCTATGTTTTCGAAATTGTCGGCCTAGCGGCTACTGAGGAACGGAAAGATGATCATGATTCAAGATCATATTGAGATAATATGATTTGGCATCTAAAGTTACCAGCTGTAATAAACACGTCACCCTATGATAAATTGTGTAGGCTACTGTTATTATAACGATATTTTGGAGTTAAAGTGTTGTTGATTGGTACCAGCTGTAGATAATGGTTCATTAGAAGACCTATACAAATAATTATCACTCCCCTATCATTGAGTAACCGGAAAATGTTGGAAAAAATTATTCACCTCATCGAAGAGAGTTGTTCATATTGCATTCATAATTGGCAGAATAATTTACAATTTTCTTAAATTTAGCTCAGCTTATATTCATCCTAAAATGGAAGATGGAAAGAATATGTAATTCCTGGTGATTCATCGTACATCGCATATTTCATGAACCATCTATTGACAATCAACAACTATGAAAACATTGAATTCATCTTTGAAACACTGATTTATCCTATCTATTCTTTTTTAATTCATCACTTTACTGTTAGATATTACTACCAATTGATTGAGAAGAATATGTTTTGGGAATAATGAAGTGCATTACTAAGCACATAGGAAGTTCGTATTCAGATGTAAATGAAAATATTGATTGTCAGATAAATTTCATGATTCACCAAATAAATTAAAGTGTGACATGAGATACATTGGCTTTTTGGCGGTACGAAGTTCGCCAGGTAAGCTAGTTGCAAATAAAGCTTTATTATTAATAGTCAACGCTGATAAAAGACAGGCTCTATCATCAGGAATACTATAATTATTCTATGAAGGACCAGAAAGCCATTAATTTTGAGTAGTTCAATCACTTCCAGACACTGGATACAATATAGACAATCAATACGTATGAAATTTATTAGCTACAAAATAAAAAACTTTGATTGAAGTGACCACGACTACTACAATATGAATAAATATTTAGATCAAATATAAGAAATTACTCACATTCCTCATCAACTCGTACTTTTTGTTCACAAAATATTAACACAAAAATATGTTATATTGAATGAACTCACGGCTAGTACTCAAGTTTGTCTTTTTCTGGCCGTGCTACAAATAAATGTAGGTTTATTTTTGACATCTTGTTTTTGTAATATTGTTGTCTATTAAGAAATTTCTCAATGTGATTTCTGTTTGCAATAAAATTTGAATTTGAAAAAAAGAATTATCAACAAACTCCTAACCAAAGAAAATCTCTGTGCTCTGTTCTAATCGGAATGTTTGAGACTCATAATGTATAACATAGACTTAATGTATGTATGTAACATAGACTTATAATATATAACATAATTATACAGCTGATAGAAGGAACAAACACGTGGCAAGCTCGCGCTTTCGATCCACAGAAAATTGAATTCGATCAGCTGATTGATAAGATTATTTTAAGCTTTCCAATGATTACAACATATGTTAGAATATCATGTGTCAATTATCTCAGTTTCATATGGCGTTCACCTTACCATGTTCATAACCTTACTTAATAGGATCCTTTTTCATCCTTTGAAATCCTTAGAGGCAAAATATCTCAAAATCCGTTCTTAGTGCGCGACTAGCATGTTTGAAGAATATTTGTGCAGAGTTTTAAGTCTGTAGGCCAATTAGTTTGAGCTGCAGTGTGATTTTACATGAAAATTTTCAAAAAATGCCCTCTCCTGGACCCCTCTCTGCTCCTGGTCGGAATTTTTCTGCATAGATCTAATTTTTTTTCGTTTCCAAAATTTTCAAATTTCCAAAATTTTTGGGGGGCCCCAGCTCCTTCAGGGGGGCAAATTTATGAAAATCCTTTCTTAGTGGATGTTTTGAGGCTATCATAAACAATTGTACAAAATTTCAAGTTTGTAGGCTCAGTAGTTTGGGCTGTGGTGTGATTTCAGTCTTTCGGGGCTTAGCCTTTTATAGATATAGAGATGAAAATATCACAGTTTATTACATTCCAGTATAATTATCTTGTTTCACAATCCATTTCTGAGTAGAGCTCATAAGTATCGTAGTCTTGCCATACAATAATTTAAGTTGATTTCATTCAACTTCAGTGGTGCCATTTCACCAAACAGCTAGTGGGGGGGGGGGCGGCAAAAACCAAGAGGTATTGGGGGGGAGGAATACCCCCAAAGGATAGAGGGACCTGGGTTTTCCCCATAAATGTTACATTCGAAGATGTTATTATATGCTTCATTTTTTCCAATTATATACAAATGTGGTTGAAGTATCAATACAAACATATAAATTATTAGTTATTGAATTCAATCATGAAATATTTATTAGAAATATGGGTCTACAGAAAAGCCTAAAGTAGGAATACACTGAAACAGATTCCTTAAAAATCATGGAAAAAGATAAATTTTTCCTTAACAATGACAATTTCAACAATTTCATTGGGGATCATATTCTAATTGGAAAATAACTTTCAGTTAGAAAGCTAAAGATACATCAAGCTGTTCCCATAATTCTCAACAACTCTTTACATACATTTTTGAATGTCTGATTGTGCCCTTTCTTTTGCTTTCACTGTGACATCTTGCAACTTGTTAATTCCCACATTGAAATTTATTCATTAACTCACTTTTTGTGCTCTGATCAATAAGTGAACCCATTCTGTATTCAAACTATACCACATAGAAAAATATATTATTTATGACTCTGTACCCGTATCCATATACTTTCAAGGCAAGTTTGCTACATTGTTGATACTGTAGAAGGAATATTATACTACTGCTGATAAAGAAAAGTATTAAATTATTATGAGACTCTAAGGATTCGTGTAGATAGACCCGCATTTTCATTATTTATCTGATCCTTGAGGGGGGCCTAGACCCCCTAGGCAACTGATTATAAGTAAGAATTAATATTGATATTTTCATAATACAGTACACCTGAAGAATTGACAAAGTTTATGGTAAGGGGTGAGGAGGTACTCAGCTCTTCCAACTGACATCGGATTGGTTTTGTGCAGTCTACTATAACAGACGTTCCCATAATTATGGATGTTACTATAGACGTATTTATCATCGTATTCAATTTCTGATTGTTAGTTTGTTTGTATGTCTGATGGAAATCGAAAACGGCTCTAACGATTTTGATTAAGTTTGAAATATAGTATATAGTTTGAAATAATTATAGTGAGTTTGTGTTACGAAAATCATCATTTAGATTAGGACTCATGTTTAGGATAACTCACTGAGGGAACTTAAAAATAATTAGGTAGTAATATTCATCAACCGAGTAGCAGCTGACTGAGAGAGTTTTCCTTCGTCAGTTGAAAACAGCTGATCGAGAGAGTTTGGCATTGTCAGTTGAAAGCGAGACAGATGTGTTGAGTCACCAAGTTTGTTGACGTCATGTTTTTGAAGTTATTGCATGATTCGAGAAAATAGGTGCAGAGAGCAGCCGAGTGACAGCAACGCAACGCAAATTTGAATTTGAAACATAATGATTGGGGTAATATCAATCAGGTAAATGCTAAAGTAGTCAGTTTTAATATACCTGGGTAATTGAATTATAACAATTCATTTACTTCTAAATTTCCATCTCTATGCCGTTGTACTTTCAACTCTTTCTTTGATATTGTTATCTTCATAGACGTGAAGTAGATAGATAAGGGTGGGTGTATTCCATAAGTAAAATGAAATGTCTATTTCCGACTTCTGTAGTTGAATACTTGTAGCTAGTAGTTCTGTGAACAGTAGAGCTCGTACAGTATTTATAAACAGATCTCATTGTCAATATGTCACCCCAATTGGAAAAAAGAAACCGGTACCGTGACGAGAAATCGGTAAGTGTTGAAACGGCCAATGATGACAATATTACCTGTTATAAATAAAACCGAGAGCAGTGCCAAACTGTAATCATCAAAAGCTAATTTACAAACATGCCAACGTACATATACAGACAAAAGCAAATCCCGTCGTTGAAACGTAGAAAAATCAATCATCAAAATATTATCATGAAAATGTTATTTTGGGAAACGATAACTGTATATCTTTCAGTATTGAAAATGACATTCAAAATGAAAAGCAATACTGAAAAATTTTATCATAATCAAAATTCTCAATGTTCGAGTAATTAACCCTCCAGTAGGCCTAGACTATATTCAACACAGTAGAACCTCTATAATTTGTAGCTTACGGGACCAAGCATTTAATACGAATTTTGGAGGGTGACGAATTATATATCAAGCTCTGAAATATCGAGGCTGATAAAATAAAATACAAAAAAATATATCATGGATACTGATCCCATGATTACCCATAATTAATTCATAATATAGCCTCTACGAATGGATATTAGAAAATATTGTTAAATATTAATTTGACATACATGTAAAAGATTTCAGAGATCAATACAACTGTTCATGAGCGAGTTCTTCAACCAAGGGTGTCTCTAGTTATATTATTATATGTGAATCCATAGAACTTTAAAGTTCACTCCGTATGGGTAAATAATTCACAATGAGAATTCAAAATCCCTAAACTAATAATACCAATTACTATAACGTTAAAGGTATTGCTATCACAAGTTGTATTATCTAATACATGTAGGCTATGTTGAAAACAAACAATAGACAGACAGACAGACATTAACGAAAGCGAGTTGATGTAAAATTTGTATATTAATCAGCTGAATTCGGGGCATTAAGGACAGTATATGTGATAATTCTTAAATAGCATTAGCTGTTATGAATTAATCGGTAAATTGTGGTAATTGCATGCAATTAATATTCCAGCTTACTAATGATAAATCACAACACTTTTTTTTCCAATTCACTTCATCAGTTGATGTGATTTTCGGTCTCCTCATCACTGGAGTTATTAGTTACTGTAGCATAATTTTCGATGAACTCATTATACTGGAGTTATCGGTTACTATGGCATATTAGTATATTTATCTTTATGGGAATACTAATTACAGTGTTTTTGATGGCAAAACTTTGAGAAGTTTTAGTGTACTCACTAATCTTGACAATTGAACTATTAAGTGAAGTTATTTTGGTTTTGTGTCAAGAAATTTACTAATCGTTCTATTATTTAAGTTCCAAATAACTACAGAAAAGTGAGACAACTGCACAAAATAGGAATGATATATAACAAATTATACAGTTACAAGATAAGTCATCGCCTGATATTACTACGAAGAGGGATAGAAAAGAGTGATAGGTTTCAGAAATAAATTGTCAATGGTCTTGAATAGCCTACATGTGGGGATTCATCAGAAAAATGATCATTGTTTGAAAACCAGACAGTTCTGCATGGTACAGTCCGTCCAAGAAGTATAACCTGACCGTCTTGTTTTGGAAGTGTCAGAGATTCCATGTGTCTGACTTTGTCGTTTCTGTACAGATGTAAAAGTGTCCGGTTTTGGCGCCTAACACACACACCAGTTCGAGACTCTTTCAAAACAGTCTTTCCCTGTCGCTGGCGTACGGTGTCGATGGATGAGATAGTTGCTGTCCACTCCTGTCAGGTTCTGGGTGTGTCAGAGGACTAAGGTGGCGCATACCCATGTAAAAGTGATTCAAGTGATATCCTTTACCAAAGACTCCTCAAGTTTTCAACGGCAGAGTCCGTTTTCCTGGTATGCTCAATTTCTATCAAAGATTTATACCACATGCTTCTGAGTACGAAGCTCCCCCACATAGCGCAATCAGTAATCCTCTTTGAGAAGGCTCACAACCGTCTGGT
Source organism: Nilaparvata lugens (assembly GCF_014356525.2). Taxonomy (NCBI): domain Eukaryota; kingdom Metazoa; phylum Arthropoda; class Insecta; order Hemiptera; family Delphacidae; genus Nilaparvata; species Nilaparvata lugens. The sequence goes on along the minus strand of NC_052518.1, from coordinate 75,142,665 downwards.
TGGACACCTGAACTCGAAGAAGCGTTCAAAACTTACTGTATTTCTTCAACTTCTCTTCTTGTCCATCCACTAATCGGCACACCACTTGGTTGATTTACTGATTTCTAATCATCCAGTTGGAGCATGCTTAACTGGTTGAAGGCGTGTGGCAACCTCTTGCTTTCTTTTCAAGATAGTTTATATTTGGAAGAAAGTTGCTGGTCAGCATACTATTGTGAGCTACTTGCTGTTTATGCAGCGGTGCAGCATTTTCGCCACCTCTTGGAAAGACATCCATTCACTATCTACACAGATCACAAGCCTCTAGTCTATGCTTTTCAACAGAATCGTGAAAAACTTCCACCAATTCAACTCAACCAATTATCATTCATCTCGGAGTTTTTGACGGATATACTTCACTTGAATTTATTTATTTGTCAAAGCTGCCAATACACTTCCCAAAACATCGTTGCTGATACACTTTCGCGTATTGAAGCTGTTAATGGAACCATGGATTATGAGCTATTGGTAAAATCTCAAGAAATTGATGTAGAACTTCAGAATTAGAGAATTCTTCTCTTTCATTGGAACGTGTACCCATTCCTGTATCACCCTTACTGTGTTCTGTGATGTATCTACAGGGAAACCTCGACCATTTATTATACTACCTTTTTGAAGGCAGGTCTTTGACAGCATCCACAACCTGAGTCATCCCGGCCACAATGCTCCACCCAAGTTGGCCAGTAACCGATTTATTTGGCCAAACATGAACAAGAACTGTCGAGATTGGGCTCGTGTTGTAAAAGGTGACAAGGATGAAAGATTACACGACATGTTCATGCTCCTTGTGGAGATTTTGTGACACCACGTCGATCTAGTTGGTCCACTTCCCCCTGCACGATCTTTTAAATATTGCTCAACTGTCACAGATCGTTTTACTCAATGGCCAGAAGTTTATCCACTATCTGACATAACTACTGGAGACAGTGATTTGTGCACTTCTGGATTGCTGGATATCTCGTTTTGACTTCCCAGAAAAAGTGACTACAGATCGCAGGACCCAGTTCACTTCCAACCTCTTCAACACATTTGCCAAACTATTTGGGGTTCGACTCAGAAGTACAACCAGTTGGCACCCTGCGTCAAACTGAATGATTCCATTGTCATCTAAAGGTCGCAATTATGGCTCACGCTAAGGTTGATTGGGTTGATTGGGTTGATTGGGTTGCCTCTACTACTTCTTGGTTTTCGATCTGTTTTCAAAGAAAATAGCAAGGGTACTACATCCGAGTTAGTCTATGGAGAGGCTCTTCGTTTGCCTTTTGAGCTGCTCTCTTCAAACCTACAAATCTTGACATTTTCGACAGCTTTATTTCAGCTTAAGAGAATTCATGTCGCACATACGCCCACTTCCAGCAAAAAGACATGGTCAACCATGCTGTAATATGGTGAATATTGAGAGGTTTGAATTGTAGTTTTTTTGTGCCTTTCTTTCAGGTTGTAAACTAATCAAAATTGAACTAATTTTTTCCAATATGAACTCTAGTGAACCTTGTTTTTGATTGTTAGAGAATTTATTCATGTACAAAGTAGGCACCTACATTTTGTGTTGCCATAACATATTTGCCAACTTGCTTCTTATCCATTCAAATTATTGCAGTCGTCTAGCATTTCCATAGTACTGGCTTGGATTTCCTAATGAAATTAATGCAAACGTATTTAGAAATGTTTTTGAACTGTGCGACCCCACGACGTTTTAACCTGAAATTAGGCCGGGCGCTCCACGTGTTTTCTTGAAAATTGGAAAATTTGAGTGGTAGAGCGGCAGTTCTAAACGAGTCGTCACCGCGAAAAGATGTAGTCATAGAACTTGTCTCGGCTTCTAAATTAGGCTTCGGCCTATTTAGATGGAAAATATCATTATTGTCAATTTGTATAAATTAAAAACATGTAGTCTGAGAAATAGTACCGTAGTTAAAATGTAAACGTGAGTGATTGTGAGTGCCGATTTATTTTTTAAATGTTCGATTCCATGGTGAGTGCCAAAACTATTTTATTAAGCTCGAATAGATTGCCCAGATAAATTGACCGAGGCCCTAAATTTATTGTAGAGTGAGTTAGCAAATTCTTGTCTGAATATCAATATGAATCATTGCAATAGAGTCTTAATTTGAGAAATATTATTGGGAATTACTTTTTTAATGTAATTTTGAAACAAGTAATTGAATAAAATTTGGGGCTAACAAAGTCCCCCCTCCCACCGTTACAAATGATGCAAGGGGTGGGGTACTGTTATAGATACCTCCACCCATTTTCGTGTTTCGCGTTTTCGTGTTCAAAGAACTGTCCACATGCAGCCAAGTTTTTTGAGAGAAGGGCCAATCCTAAAGGCACTTTAGCCGCCTTACACTAACCCCCATGAAGTTGTGGAAAGAGATGATAAAACTGTCACAATGAAGATTCATGGTAAGCCCGACAAGGTTTCTATTGACCGGGTGAAGCTGGCATACATCCTTCAAGATGATCCACCTCAGGCTTAACCTGTTCCAGGACCAGATAGCGTGCCAAAAAATTTAACTTTGAAATTTAAGTTTGCCAAATCATCTGCCTGGGGGGGGGGAAGAGTGATTTGGCGAATCACCTGCTATTTTCCACACGTGTGGAACATGTGTATTAGTTTGTTTATTGGCTATTATCAATATTTTCTGTTCAATATTTGTATCACAGCATTAAAGTTGACTTATTTATCAAATCCTATTTGAAGTATTTTATAAATCAAATTTCCTATACCTGCTAGTTCAAGATAGGAATTGATTAATTTTATTAAAATGGAAACGAGATGGTGACTAGAACATACACAATAAAATTAATTAATGAAGTCATGATTTGGAACTTTTGAGTATTGAAATCATACCACAGTTGACTATAGAATGAGTGAAAAATGAGTGTTTTTGATATAGAAATAATAATCTGATGCAGTTGAAGTTTTAAATATTTTGGCATTTGTTTTAAGATTATCCCTGAAATTGTATCAGAAGTCTGTACAAGCCAAAATAGAAAATATTTTATTCCGATAAAATTATGTTAAAATTTTAAATGTCAAAATTTGAATTGTAAATGTCGCATTCTAATCATTATGCGGTGTTCAGATGGATGGATAGGCATTAATTCTGTTTAGATTTTTCTGTACATCGTATATTGCCGTATCTGATAAGGTTACGTCCGATTAACGATTTCCGATGAGTGATTTGGGGGGTTAGCAGTCCGCTGAGCGATCCATTGTTTTCAGAATAACAATAAGGATAGGCACACGCTGGACGCTATGAATGGGAGGTCTTGGGTGTCATTAATCATCAGGGACAGTGACAGAGGCAGGCCACAAGCGTCTATGTGTATATACTCGCAATACGATATTATACTGATGATGATTGAATCAGTACCTACCACCTTCCATAGAAAGGAATCAGTAATAATTGTTAAGCAAAGATCGAATAGCTTTCTGCTTCGAACAGTTCAAATTCATCTTCATTATAACCCTTAATATATTCAAATATAAAAATTTACATTTCCAACAAGTTCTATCAATCATCTGCATTTCTTCAAATGAATGAGTAACACTACTGCAAATAGATAAGTAAAAATAAGTATCTCATAGATATCAAGAAGATTTAAGATCAACTTCACATCTAAAGCAATTAACATTAATAAGCAATCACAAATTTTAATTTTATGCCATTCTACAATCGTTATAGTTACAGTACAGTTTATGAAAGCGAAATGGCTCCCACATTTTATTCCACACATTCCATACAGATTGGTTTTGAATGGTAAAAAATTCAATTGATTTAAATAATTTAAATAGTCTCATTAATTTAAAATTTAATATAATATAGAAAATTAAGAAGGTCAGTATAATTTTTTTTTCTAATCAAAAAAGCTGAGGACATTCAAGGTAAATTGAAAATTGAAGAATATGCTAAGATTCACATAACAGAATAAAATTCGTTTTTATGGAAGATGGTGGGTTCTGAAGTTCTGATTCAATCGTTATATCATCAATCATCAATACATCGCATTGCGAGTATACACACGACACTACCCATTTAGCTTTCATCTGTCACAGTCCCTGATGATTAACGACACCCAAGTCCCCCCATTCTCAGCATTCACCTATCCTTATTGTTATTCTCAACAATGGATCGCTCAGTGGACTATTTTTTGCTGAATCGCTCATCGGACGAGACCTCTGATAAGACCCATGGCATCACTAAATCATACGTGGATAAAAAGTGGAGAATTAAAGAACAGAGAGAATTAGGTGATCAATTATTATGGTGTGAGGTTTAGCGAATGAGCAAGTGGTACGCCGTATGCGGATTTCGGCTCATATCACTTATTGGCGTTTCACGCATTCGTCATCTGGTCCAAACCTGTTGCTCTCCGAGTCAGAGCTTCTCCATCTCTTCACATAATAATCACTCACTCCCTCTCTCCCTCATTCTCATCAGTCTTTCTCTCTCAATTTTAAAATGATTCATTTTCTCTCTCACACTCTCGGCTTTGACTCAATGAATCTCTCTCAGGCAAACTCTCACTCACAAGCTCACAAGTTACTCTCTCTCTCTCTCTCTTCAACTCTCTTTCTCTGCCAAGTGAATGGTGAATACAGTGGCAAAATGAAATAACAACTAATAGCAGCTCGCTCTGGCGGTTGCTGGCCAAATATAAATATATATATACAAAACATAAAAATATAGGCATAGTTGTTGGAGCCAAGCTGGAGGCCCCGCTACAAGACGCTCAATGCTAAAAGCAGTCGTGCTACCAGCCGCAGCCAAAACTGAATACTTTCACTTTTACATTTATTCCAACTGGCTCTTAGTTGCTGATTCACCTCATCCATTCTTCATTTTGTCAGCTTACGACACAGTATGTCTCAAATTCTGTATTACACTTCTGATATAATATTATGAAGGATACTTTTGGGGATCATAGATCTAAACTAAGAGCCCTACATATACGTATGGTCTAGGCACGCTCATTTGGGTTTAAAACAGCGGGTGGATTGAATAAATCGAGCTTATGGTACATGATAATGTATTACATTTCGAGTCTAAACAACCAGCTGGTCTGATCTAGTTTACGCTTGGTAGACTTTGTATATACGGTGTTAAGACCGGTCATCCAACTTTAGGACAAATTACATCAATAGCTATACCAATATTTTGATCAACCATACGCAGATCATCAAGCAGAGACAAGCTCTTCAAAACCTAGATACGGAATTATTGAAAAATTTCAAATGAACGCTCGAAACCAGTCCACGAATAGTTTATGTTGATCATCAGGTTCTATATTGCACTCCCTTTTGGAGGAGATGCTCTCAGTTGAATTGGCTTAAACCAGAAGTTGAAGCCCCCACACCATTTAATATCACAAATTTTAGTACTTTTATTTAGAACTGTGAGTCACTAAAATTCACCAATAAATAAAATTTAAGGACTTTTCAATCTCTTCTCTGAGCGCCTAGACATCTTCTGGTTCTCTCATAGAAGGTTTCACGAGGTAATGAACAATCTGTTTTGAGTTATATGTGTTGATGATAACTATTATTATTATCTTGTAGTGTGTTCTAATAATAAGTTACTTGTTTGCTGAGCTTTTAATAATTGATTCGTTGCTAATATTTTATAATTTGAATCCTCTAACATTTAATGGTAATGTTTTAAACATAATTGTATAATTTCTCTTCAATATTTCTCTAAATAGGATATTTTCCTTTCTTAATATGCTACTCGTTTTGTGATTGTAAAATTTTTCAAAATTGTATCTTTTTATATTTTTTTAAAACAAATTCTCTTGTATTCAGTTGTATGCTGTTTTGTAAAGGAGACAAAATGGGGTTACCTGTTGCCTCCATAAATAAATTATTAATATTACATTAGATCCCTGAAAAAATTGGCAGCCAGGATGCGCATTCAGCTGGACTAGTAAGTAGTCTATCACTCCGTCACCGGGTACTGTATTGTTTTTAGACTAGAGCAGCAAAGAAGCAGCCCTGTTTTGGCTATCAGTGTGGTCGCCTGGCTCTGCAGCCAAAATGTGGCTGCCCTAATCTTAAAACAATATCAGGTGATGAAGTGATTGACCACTCGACTCACTGAATGCGTGACCTGGCTGCTCGGGTGTCTGCTCGTCCAGGCTACCTGGTCTAGGTAAATTGGAGTTATCCGTGGTCTTGTGTCCTGATCTAATAGGGGTCTGGTGTGATTAATAATATGGGTACGAAAATTGAACAAATTAAACTAAGTTTATTAATGTAGAACAAAACGTAGGAAGTTTGTCTAATAAAAACGTTCATATATATTGTCTAAACCTCATAATAATGAATAATATGAAAATAACAGAGTTAGACGAGTCCACATACTATTGAATAGCTTTCATAAAAAACATTTTCTCTCGGTAATTTTGAAAATACGTATTAACTATGTCTTATATACGTCAATAATGTGTAGAACGTATACGTATTCATTGATATGGACTAAAACGTGGCCACTGTACCGTCAACTTCGTTCTTGTAGGCTATGTAGTAAACGAAGCGTGACGATAACGTAGCAGCGTTCCTATCCAACGCGTTTTATCCACGGAGATGTCAGAGAAAGCATTAAATAGTGCGTTGATAGAACTATGCTCGTCATAAAATGCCTCAGCTAAGTGGGCCTTATCTTATTATTAAAAAAAATCATTTTATTTTTATTCTTTGATAATTCAAACAATTATTTTTTCGTAGTTTGGGTTTATTGATTTCACTGAATAACTCTTGGACTGGTAATTATTATCTTGGACTGGTAATTATTATCATGTAGGCTATTCTCCTATAATTATCACTGCATTTACATTGTGTAGTTTTGTTTACTATTATCATTATTAGTATTGATATAATTATCATGCCACTAGACGGAGTCCACTGGCTCAACCTCGACTTCCATTTGAACAAGGGCAGTAACTGAATGAATGTGTTAGATGAATTGAGTGATTACAGACACGTTGGATGTGAGGAGTTTGATGAATGTGGTGTGTATGCTGACTATCTGAGAGAGAATGGCATGAATGCTTTAAGTATTATACATTTAAATATTAGGAGTTATCGGAAAAATTTTGATGATTTTATCATTCTTTTGGAATGCCTTAAACACAAATTTGTTATAGTTATACTGACAGAAACCTGGTTGAGTCTTGATGAGAACATAACACATTTAGAGGAATACTGTAGTTTCCGTACATCAGTTAAATTCAATCAGAATGATGGAGTATTGATTTATGTAAGATCTGAACTTAATGCGTCCTGTAAAGAGATTAATATTGGAGGAGTAAATTGTTTAGATTTGGATTGCTATAGAGATGGGCAGAAGTTTGGAGTTTTATGTGTTTATCGCTGTCAGGGCCTGGACTTGTCAAATTTTATCGGTGGACTTGAAGATAGGTATGATGATAGGAGAAATAGTTTTAACGACACCATCGAGATTATAGCCGGTGATATCAATTGTAATATCCTCTCAAATCAAATAAACAATATCAGTAATAGATACCTAGATGCGCTTTATGAGGCCGGTTTTATTTCTTGTGTTAATGTTCCTACAAGGCGGACGGCCTTCACTTCGACCTGCATTGACCATATTTTTGTCAAGCACGTTGATGTGGAGGCCCTCCGTCCATCTGTTTTCCGTGCTGACATTACCGACCATTATGCGACATCAATACTAATTAAAAATAAGAACTACTCACCCAACATGAGACCTGCACCTCTCTATGCTTCCATTGACTACTTGAAATTATCAGAGACTGTTTCACGACAAAACTGGGATGATATAACCACAATAGAAAGCGTCAATCAATGTACTGAATCCTTTATTAGAAAAATCAAAGAAGTACAAGATAGTTGTACTACTCACAAATCAAAAACCGTTAAATCTAAAAAAATAAAATCCTGGATCACCGATTCGCTTGTTAACTCCATTAAAAAAAGGAATAAATTGAGTAAGCTTGTTATCAGACAACCATTTAATTTGCAATTAAAATTATACTATAATAACTATAGAAAAACCTTGAACAGATCATTAAAAAATACCAAAAATAGCTACTACAGGCAAAAATTACTATCCGCTACTAAACCCATATCATTTTGGAGAACTATTAATGAGATATCGGGTATTAATCCTCAAAATAACTCATTCCCAATTCAAAAATTTCTAAATGGTAATTATGCTAACCGGAACCCCCAGACAGAGAGTTGTTCTACCACCTTTGACATAACTAATAAATTCAATTTTTTTTTTCTTAAGTTGGAGAAGCTCTTGCAAATGTTATAAAAAATGAAAACCAAAATAATAACCCACTTCATATGAACTACCCGCCAATCAACTCGGTTTTTGTCTTGCAACAAGTAAGTGAGTTGGATGTGGAAAATTGCATTACAGAGCTGCGTGGTGGTTCTTCACCCGGCTGCGATGGTATACCAGCAAGTCTTTTGAAAAACAATATTAACTCTATTATAGTTAACTACGGGTACTTTTCCAGACGTTCTCAAGCTAGCAAAAGTCATTCCACTCTATAAATCTGGTGCCAAAGACGATTTGAATAATTTCAGACCAATCAGCCTTCTCAGCTTCATTTCTAAGGTTATCGAAAAATGTTTCAAGAAGCAATTCATCAAATATCTGAAGAATAATAACATACTAATAGATAACCAATTTGGGTTTGGGGATGACCGCAACTCTTCCAACTGTTTCTTCCAGCTCAGTGATTATTTGAGACAGGGCATAAATAATAACAAATATATCCTATTACTATTTATTGACCTGGCAAAGGCATTTGACTCTATTGATCATGATTTGCTGATAAATAAACTAACGGCCATAGGAATTACTGGTGTAGCACATGATTGGGTCAAGAGTTTTCTGTCGAACCGCCGTCAATTGGTATCCATTGGAGAAGTAGAAAGCAACGTACAAGACATTAGATATGGTGTGGTCCAAGGTAGCACCCTTGGTCCGATTCTATTCCTGGTTTACATCAATGATATCATTCAGGAAAATATGTCTGGGAAAATGATGCTTTTTGCTGATGACACCGCAATCTATTTTGAGGGGGACAGCTGGGAGCATGTCTACAGAATTGCTTCAAGTGAGCTGAGGCAATTGAAAAGTTGGTTCAATACAAATATACTCAGTATGAACACTAAAAAGACCAAATGTTTGCCTATTTTTCTACGTGACAGCCGTGCTCCTCCTACCAACATTAAACTGAGGGCTCATACATGCGGTGCTGATTGGTGTGACGATTGCAGCTGTGATGTGATAGAAACCGTGTATGATTACAAATACCTAGGTATATGCATAGATAGTCGACTGACATGGAGCACTCATGTTAGATATCTCAATAGTAGGTTGAGGAAGATGATTTATGTGTTCAGCCAGCTGAGGGAAATCTTAAGTATAAATCACCTGAGAATCGTTTATTTTGCATATGTCCAGTCTGTCTTATCCTATGGTATTGTTTTATGGGGAGGTGCGTCCAAAACCTTACTAGATGAATTATCAGTCACCCAGAAAACAATTATAAAAGCTGGCCTTGGCCTTTGCAGAAGATTCCCATCTGATCAGTTATTCCTGACTTTTGATGTTTTCAGAATTAGGCAACTCTTCATCAAGGCAGTTCTTTTGTACATGTTTAAGAATAAAATACACTTCAATTCAGAGTCCAATCACCCTCATTTTACTAGGCATGCGCGATTTCATCACTCGGGTCTCCCGCGTAACTTACGCTCAGTTTGCGACAGGAATATATCATTTCTGTGTCACACCATTATGAATAATATTCCTCATGAAATTAGTTAGCCTGGCATATATAAAATATCCAAATACAAAAAAATCGTCTCAAACTGGCTGAAGACTATGGATGTAGATCAATGTGAGCGGCTGCTACAATCTGCCTACCAACACTAAATTGGCCTACCTAATTTCCTCTTTCTTACCCCCTTTCTCTCTTTGTCAACAGACTGTCAAGTGTATACCCTTTTCCCATGCCATTGTGATTGCTCCGTATTCAACGTGTCTGGGTGTGTGTGTGTGTGTGTGTGTGTGTGTGTGTGTGTGTGTGTGTCTTTATTATTAAATAACATAAAATACTATCAGTAGAATAATAAATATTATACAGTTCTGAACTCATTGACCCACGAACAGGCCCATTAGGCCTATGTGGGCAATTATTATTTCACTATTAGGGTTCAGATTTGCTTAGCAGTGCAATTTTCTCAGATCTAAGGATAAACTATAATAGTCTAAAGCTCTCTATTTGTAACACTACTAATAGATATCAACCTTTATTATTTCTTATAAAATGTATCACTATTATAATTTAATATAATTATTGTATACAATTATTGTATTATTCCTTAGGTCATGATGTCTTAAGTTTTATTTTACACAATTGTTACGTTGTGCTGCTTGCATTTTGTGACCTTTTTAAATATTGTAATCATGTATAATTTGGCGAAATAAACTCAATTCAATTCAATTCAATTCAATCTAAAATACAACAAATATCTAAAACGTTGAAGAAGATCCGACGGAAATCAGATTTCTAAAAAATCTTAGTTGTGCTTCAAGTGTGTGCTTCCACACTTTCTTGATGAAGGGCTTATCGTGGAAATAAGTTGAATTGAATTGGATTGTATAATATTGGGCCTTTCCAGATCAATTCATGTCCGATTCCCAGATCAATTCAATGATTTATTCTGAAAGAGTACGAGAATATCAGAAATATTCAAGAAAGCAGGAGTGCTCACAATGGGGGGGGGGCTCAAAATCAGCAGTGCTTAAACTGCCTACTGATCAAATTTGTATTGCGAGGGGGGTGTTCGAAGCTGTTTTTTCCCTAAATTTAGAGGGAGGATGTGTCCATGGGCTTGTGGTTCGTTATTTCTGTTTTTAGTTTCACGTTCAAGCTATTCTTGAGATAGAATTGAGCGTAATTAAAGACAAATTTAAGAGATAATGATGATAAAAAATGAAGTATCATAGAGTAAAGATATTTCATTAATTGTCTACCCTGGATTATTCGTCCCTGCCTTTATGTTCGACTCTACTGGTTTTCATACTCAACTCATGAAACTAAAAATCGTGATTATACATAACTTCGTAATTAAACGTTTAAAAATAGTTGATATCGTGAAGCCTTTCCAACATTGAAATGATTTGACGTTGTAGACTCCGCTAAAATGAAAACCTAATTCATATGTTTTTTTGCAGATATCTTACTTCTGATAAACACCAACACTAAATAGGTATCCCTGTATTGTATTGATGACCGTTATCGGTTTTAATCAACTTTCCAGTTACAGTAGGTTTGAACTCTCATCTTACTTGGATTATTGAAAAAACTGAGAAGTTCTACTCTCAAAGCTTTGAGTTCATAATAGTTTTTTCAGAATTCTTCTACTTCTTCACATCATATTCAGACTCTCCCAAGTTCGCAAACCACCTGCTATGAAAACCCTACTTTTCAGCAAACATTAAGATCATAGGAGGACATGATTATCATTGTAGCGAACCATATATTATCTTTTGAATCATCTTGTGTATTCGTGAAAAAAACGTAAACATTAATAATTTTGACCATTTTTTATGATTTGACCATTTTTTAATTTTTTATGATTTGGTGAGTAGATCTATTTATAAAGTTCAACGACGTATGAGAGAGATAAATGTTTAAAGTAATAAATTATTTTCCAAGCTCTTCAAAATTTTCTTTTTTGAGATTCATTACAAACAGTCAGCATTGGTGGAAAGGGAAGCTTTGATGTTATTTATTACGAATGCTGTCAGTTTAAATTAATATCTCACTACATTTATGAAGTCTTTTGTCTTGATTATTTTTCAACTGCCTACTATTATCTTGAAAATAAGTACAGAGTATGAAAACTCAATTATTATTATTTCATTTGAATTAATGTATGACAGTAACATTCTCTATTAGTCATAAAAGTTGGGTTATGCTCAACTGTTATACTGGATCAGTGCTCATCCTGTTTAAACGCCCAAGCTTTGGCGTTTACTTTTGAGCCATTTTAAACGGCATTTACTGGCTAAAGATGAAATCAGTATACGGATCCACGTTTTAAACTCGACTTTGAACCATTGATGAGTTGGACGCAGTTTAAATCGAGCATCTACATACGGGCACGGGCACCTACATACAGCAATTCTCATTGCTTCTAGAAAACAACTATAGCCTACTTTAAATAGTAACGATTATGAATCACCAGCTTGTCCTGTTTATCACCAACTTACCACGACACCAATTTGAGTACATGATTTGCAATATAATCAAGACTGCAATGTACATTATCTAAATGAAAACTTGAATCTAACATGAGAAAAAGCTAAATCTCGTGTTCATGCACCAGTAATGCTAATTAGAAGACCGTAAAGTCCATTTTTTCCTTAATGTTAGAGAAATAGCGTTGAAGACCATATAGTTTGCATAATATCCTAATACTTTATGATATAATTATAATCGATTGGTAGCTAACTGATACTATTCATATAATATATTTCATTATATAGCGAAATGGCGGAATTCATTCACTACTCATTCATAATATTTCTCCTTTTTTTGGTTTATACTGTAGCTATCTAGTCTAAAGACTGGCTTCAATGTCTGCTTGTACATTAGTACTTTGTTTCGGATTGAAAGGATGAAGTTTCTTCCGATCAGCCAATACAGCGTCTTATATTTCATTCCAAGCTCTTCTCTCTTCTTGACATGGGCCTTCCAGCGATGCTTTTCGTCCAAGGTCATACCTAGATACTTGGCATCATTAGCATAATTATGGTAAAACTTTGTTGTTGATGGTTATTGGTATGAGCTGGTGGAATTGATGTGAATCGACTTTGCTTCATTTGGTTTCATTCTCCACTTTCTAGTCCAATCTCGAAGTTTGTTGATGTATCTCTGTAGAATTCCTGTTACAATATATGAATATTACTGTCTACTGATAATATAGCTGTATCGTCTGCATATGTTACTGTAGTATTCTCATCCAAGCTGAGAATGTCGTTAGTATAGCGTAGGTAAAGAACTGGTCCTAGAACACTCCCTTGAGTAACGCCTGCTTCTATTTCCTTCAAATCAGAGTAAGAATTTTCATGCCTGACTCCAAAGTATCTCTCCGTCAGATTGGATTGTAATATATCTGCCATACTTTATCAAAATGAATTACGGTTAAAACTATCCTCTAAATGCAAATAACTCACTGATATATTCTTTGTCAGGAAGAAATCTGAGATTTTCCTCGTATTAGTGGTCCAGTAGGTTGGTTTAACAGATGAAGGAGCTTCTCAACTCATCTCTCTAAATACTTCAAAGAGCTATCTTCCCTTGTGAGTAGTTGAGTGCGATCCCCAATGCACGTGCTTTGCATTGAAATCTCCACCTAGAATGAAATTCTCTTCTAACATATCCAGCAATGCCAAATACTCATCTCTTCTAACGGAATATCTGGGAGGACAGTATTCCGGGACCGGCCTCTTTCACACGGGAGAATCCTAGCTCCTGAAGATCATATTACGGAAGATCATATTTCATATTTCGCAGCTCTCCTGTGCTTTCACATGGGGATCTTACAAATAAGCCGACGGATCTAATAATCACGCCGAAGTTTGCCCAAAGTATGACTCATCACTTTTTCTCAAAGTCTACCTTCCTTAAAAATAGAGATAGAAGATTTCTGATTTCGGATTTGGATTCAGCGACCCCAAATTCTTTAAAGCGTAAGTCTCATTTCCAAAAATACCCGAAAACAAGGGAGTTATAGCTGTTTTTAATATAGCTTTCCATTATCATACGATTATATAGTAAACGTACTAAGATAACAATACTCCTGCCTCACGAAGAGACAGGCAAAGGTTTTAAGGAGTTTTCAAAGACCTAAAAAGTTTGAACATGAACATTTTTAATTTTTAAAAGTTCAAAAGAAAATTAAACTTTGAAAAGATGAATCCAAATATGAACTCATAAATCATCTCCACTCATCACCCAATAAAATACAAGGAAAAGGACAAGTAAACTTCACTGAATTTCAATTGTCATTCAACAATCTAGTTTATCAGGTTCAAATAGTTGAATATAACTCCAAAATACCAGTAAATATTTCTTTGCAACAATCAGAAAAATCTATCATAAATATTGTGGTTATCTGAATCAATCTATGAGAAATAGGAACTGAATAAAAAATGAACTGAATAAAGAATAAAAAATGTCATTCCATTCCAACTAAAACGAAACTGATGTCTGTGTTTGAATTAGAACTGCTGAGTGGATAATGCATACTGAGAAAGTTATGAATAGTCCAGACCAGCCTGGCGACTCTGATGCTTTTGACACCAGAATCTCGTTTTATTTTTATTAAAGAATGAAAACCATGTATCATAGTAAAAAGCAGTTCTATACTTTGTATTATTAGATGAGTATTGATTAACATAATCATGGCTTGTCGATTTTAGTCACTGAGCTGAATCCTCAGTCGTAGAACTATGGACCAAGCGTGAGCTTTTGCTTTCTATGTTGTATACCGTCGACACAAACTTCAGCTTTTTTGTTGTTCGATTTTTTGCCGTTCTTATGAATTCTGTTGAATCAAACATAATGATATTTAACAAGTTGCGCTGAACCTGGTAGAATTCATAGGAACAGTAAAAATCAATTTTATGGGAATTATGTGAATTTAAGTGGAATCTCTAGGAAAGCTGTTCAAAAAGTGTAGTACTAGGTAAATTTAACTGATGAGATGGGGAACGGAGTAAAAAAGCATGCTGGCTCACAAACATCGGTCTTCATAGCTCTACTCTCTCTCAATCGATGCGCTCTCTCACACATCAGTCTTCTCTTTCTAGGAAAGTCCATTATTATTATTATACACTGCATTGTCTACTCATTCTGCGGCTGCTCTAACATGACTGATCTTCTTTTGAGTAGCTTGGCTATAGATGGTATTCTATTGCTCCAACAGTGTTATCAAAGAACACTTCATTTGACTAATTCTTCTAAATCGACATACAAGTTCATTAATATATGAGTGCACTATCTATATAATAAAAGCGGAATGGCACTCACTCACTGACTGACTTACTCACTCACTCATTCACTCGCAGAACTAAAAATCTACTGGACAAAAACGTTCAAATTTGGTAGGTATGTTCAGTTGGCCCTTTAGAGGCGCACTAAGAAATCTTTTGGCGATATTCTAACTCTAAGGGTGGATTTTAAGGGTTTAAAGTTCGTCTTTTAGCATGTATATTCTTCTTATTCCAATATTTTGAAATAATTATAATTGAAATGTTAATACCATATATTAATATAGAACTATAATCTAGAGAGATCACAGTTGTTCTGTTCCTCTTTGAAACAGTTGTTCTGGTAACAAAATTAAAAATTTTCTCAGATTGGCATTAAGTTGAGTTGACTTTGTTAGGTTGGCACAAAGTTGAAGATTGAAATGCATTTATCCAGGACCTCCTAAATACCAATTTATCCAGTACCTACTAATTACCTATTTAGGAGGTCCTGATTTATCGCGGAAAAATTGATTGGGTACTGCTACTTCAATCAGAGCTATTCCTGGGAATATTATATTACTACTAGTCATCAGGCTTGCTTCGCTAGCCATATCCATCTAGCCAGGGGGCTCCGCCCCCTGGACCCCCGACTGGATTGTCCAAGAATGAGATCAGTTGGCTCGCTTCGCTCGTCTACATTTTTCATTTGAGCATTTTTATCATATGTTAGGACGATCCAGTCGGGGGTACAGACTAAATGTCCGGCTAAACGGATATGGCGAGCAAAGCGATCTGACGACTAGTATTATATAGATACAGTAAGTGCTGAAGGCTGTTAATAAAATGGTTCATGCATAGAGAAATAAAAATCATGATTCTTCATTCTTGAGATTTAAATATATTTATTTTGATCCTAGATGAGAATTAATTTTTCCAGTAATAATATTGTTTGGAGTACAGGATCAAATATTTCAATATTTCCATATAGCTAAGGTGAACGTTATATTTTCGAGCTCAAAATTTAAGTGGTTTTATTCTTTATTTTGTGAATTTAACGTTTTTTTTTCATGTGTTTACAAAAGTTTTACTATCAATCTATCAAAATTTATGAGAATTAATTTTTCCAGTAATAATATTGTTTGGAGTACAGGATCAAATATTTCAATATTTCCATATAGCTAAGGTGAACGTTATATTTTCGAGCTCAAAATTTAAGTGGTTTTATTCTTTATTTTGTGAATTTAACGTTTTTTTTCATGTGTTTACAAAAGTTTTACTATCAATCTATCAAAATTTAAAATTGTTTGTTTTATTCTAATCTATACTCTCAGATTGTGATTTGGTGTAGAAATTTGAAATGGACATAACCTATGTATAATATTTGCACAATTTGAAACTGAATAAGGAAATTGAAAAAGTTTTGGGCAATAACCTGTTTTTTCTTTCCCGATCATTATAATTATTGTTTGTGCTAATCTAATAAATAAATAATTAACAGAACTAAAATTCAAATCATACAACAACGCTAAATATTATAATGCTACAATGATTCATAAGCATAGTTTTATTCAGAAGCAAAGTACTTGTGACTTAGCACGATTCAGAACTGAGCTAATATACGGTAGCAAATATTACGAGAAGTACCTAATTCCTGATTCACCAAAACAAGTGCAGATCACCATGTATAACGGCCTGTAAACAACTGAACAATGGACAGTTGATAACTGTCTATTTTTCTGTAACTGTCAAGAGTTATGATTCATATAAGCATAATTTTATTCAGAAGCAAAGTATTTGTGATTCTGCACGATTCAGAAAACATTCCAAACAAGAAGATCGTCTGTCGTTACAATATTGACCCTATTGGAAACCCCCCTCACTACAATGACAAGGACGCAGTCTGCGCAATCTCCTCCCCCCCCCCACAACATTAGCACTCCTGGACAATAACAATGTACAGTGTCATACTGTACATTAGTTTTTGCATTTCACCTTTCTCCCAATTGAATACTTGTACCCTATTACCACTTCAAAGAAAGTAAATGTAAATGAAAAAAAAAGTGAACAGAGAATTGTCTTATCTTGGAAATCTTGCAGTATACTACGAGTATTTTTTATTGCAGAAATTTTCGTTGAAGCATGAACTATATTATTCATTCATATTATCCAATAACTTACTTTTTCTCGAGAATTTACGAATGATTGGTTGTTTTCTAATCACAGTATAAGAAAAAAACATGTAAAACTTGATCTCTCCAAAACTAAATTTTTCCCGGGTAGTATCATGTAAATTTCTTGGGTTGAATTTGAATTGCCATGCATGGCCGAACATGGATAATAAAGAATTCGATGAGAGAAGAATGAACCATGTCTCCAAAATAGCTGTACAAATAGAATATAGTACAGATTTCATGTGATATTGAAATGAAATGGGAATAAATAATAATATGGATGTCAAACTACTGTATAAGCATATAGAATAATAGAGCATATTATATGAATATAGTATATAACATAAAACACAATAGCGCAGACAAGAAGACTGGCAATATCTCATTGAACAAAAACAATCAATTGTTAGGACAACCAAAAACCAGTTTTCCAGTTCTCCAGTGTGAGTGTTTGTACTCACAATCATAGCAGTCGGGACTGTGTTAGTGAGTTCGACCACACTTTTTCGAAAGGCTAGTAGGGAATTGAAGCTTTCTCGATTGAGAGTACTTTACAGGTACTTCGTTCTAGCATGTTTTGGACGCTATTTTCCAACCGATAATCATGAAAATGGTACCAAATTGTTCAGAAAGATTTGGACATCTGGCGCCGTACCGCCAAATTCTGATATCACTTATCAATTTTTTCCCATTGAATGTCAAACTTTGCCAAATTTTCTCCAAGTTCAACAAATTTTAAAGTCATTTTATAGTTGGAAAATTGGAATTTGGCGGTACAGCGCCAGATGTCCAAATATTTCTGAACAATTTGGTACCATTTCCATGATTATCGATTGGAAAATAGCGTCCAAAACACGCTAGAACAAAGTGCCTGTTTCAGCCCTTTTTCCGAATTATAACATTGCTCTTAACTGGATTTAGAAGATCAATACGATAATGTGTTCTATCATAATTTAATAATTATCACAGAAATGTTTAAGTGAAAACGTTGGGCGCAAACCTACTGCCATGGGGAGACAAATACATTTATGAAAAGCTTGATAGCTTGAATAGTGAGTGATCTGGATATCTGTTTTTAGTTCAAGACATAATGTGTCTTAGAATAGTTTTTAATCTGTTTTGTCAATCGACAGGAAAACGTTGGTTTTTCAAAGTTATCTTATTCCCTTATTTTTGAGTATTTTTCAGAAATCAAGATAAATATCCCACCAAATTTCTACACGAATACAGTGTAAGTTGTATTATAATAGCTACAGTACATACGTACTGAATAGTACAGTTCCTGTTCGTTTTTACCATATAATTATATGATAATAGAAAGCTTTATTGAAAACAGCCACAACTTCCTTGTTTTCGGATATTTTCGAAAACGGGACTAACGCAATATAGAATTTGGGGTCGCTGAATCCAAATCCGAAATCAGAATCCTTCTATCTTCATTTTTAAGAAAGATAGATTTTGAGAAAAAGCGATGACTGGAGAGACTTAGAATGACCATGTGAAAGCGGCGATATGTCCGCTAGTATCTCGATCAAATCAGGTTTCTGCTTGCCTCAAGGGGAAAAGACGTGACAAAAGGAGGTTTCTGGCTCGGGATCATCATGTGAAAGACACGATTGGACTCAATGTACTTCGACAAAAAAACGTGAACACTGTTCAGTGTTCAAGTTGCACGTCTCCTATCGTGTGAAAGAGGCCTTAATATCCTGCAACATCAAAGCGATAATTTACTGCTTGCACAGCTTCTTCTATCACTTTCATGTTTTCTCTTTATATCTATATAAAGAGAAAATTTTTCTCTTTTTCTCTTATATTTTCTTTCATGCTTTATCACTTCATGATGCAGATTGTCTCTGATGATGATGGCACTCCCACCCCACGCGACATTGCTAGCATGTCAAGCATGATTGATCCTATAGCCTTTGGATTCAATAAACAAATTTGTCTCAGAAATAAGACATATTATATCTATTTTCTATGATTAGAACTGCTTCAGCTCCTGTTGCCGTTGTAACAATCCATTTGCGTTTGATTCCATTATTTTTAATTGATGAATCATTTGAAGTTCAGTAGTTTACTTTGTTCTAACTTCATAAATCTAGACTGTAGTGAGGTGATTATTTGTTCTTGTCTATACAGTTTTGCTTATAGCCCGAGAGATATAACTTTTTACAGGGATCTCTTTTGAAGACAGAGAGGCCCGATGCTCTTTCCTTCACTATTCACTAGCCACTACCTAACACAACTCTCCCTAATTTTCTGTCAACATCCAACTGTGCGCAGCATGTTTACTCCTCCCCACTACTCTGTCCATGCTACAAACTGAGGAAGGAAAAAACGGTTTCCGCTCTTCATGTTAAAAGTAATATCTCTCGGACTTTAGATGAGCTGCAAAATTATATTATTGTCCTCTTCTACTTCACTTTTTAGCTCTTCGAATTTCTGTCTGTTTTCTTTTGATACAATCTGGGAGAAAGTACAGTCGAAAAGAGTTTTAAAATAAATTCCAAGCTCAACCCAAAATCGGCGGGCTTTGTGCGTTTTTCCTGCGTTTAAAGGCATCTTCAATTACTTATTGACATAATACAATGGTCAAATATGGTACAAAAGTTCAAATTGGGTCTAGAAATTTTGCCTTGAGAGTACTTAAAATTTATGTCAAAGCAGAGAAAACTTATACGTTTTATAAAACTAAATAATGAAACTAAAGATTTTTTATTCTATGGCCAAAGATAAGCCCGATATAGGCGGTTTTACAGCCTTTTCCAAGCGTTCCTGAGGTTTTTTTTGCGTTTTCATGAAGTTTTCAAGATCAAATTGAGAGAAAATGTTTAGATTTATTACACAGGTTCAGCTAAGGTGCACAATGTTGTATAAGGTGTTCCTGTTAAAGGACTTGAAAATTGCGAAAAGATACACCAAAAATCGGCATTTTTCCATCATTAGTTTGCGTTTTCTCAGCTTTATAAAGAGCAAATGAGCAGAGACATTTTATTTTAGAAGGGCTTCATAGTTTCGCCTTAAATCGTCGTTTTTCCAGCGTTTTTTTCGTTTTCCAGGTTTTTCGAGGCCAAATGAACAGAAAACGTTAAGATCTGTTGGAACAGAGTTTCTACAGATGTTCAGCTATTCTAGAGAGAGCTTCAAGATTCTGTCAAAGTTTTCAGGGATGACGGAACTTGGAAGTCTCAACTCCATACACAAGTTCTGCTTGGGTAATGGCGGTGCTCCTCTCAAGGGTTCCTTTTTTTTTAGTTTTCAATAAATTTTTCTAGAAATTTCAAGTGGATTGGAATATAAGAGAGTGAAATTAATATGTAAGATCTGTGCATTCTTTGTTTCAAAGAACTAGACTGAAATACAATATATCTTCATCACTTGATGTTGGAAATCATATTTATATTAATATCATTTTTTATAGAGGAACTTCAAAAGGTCGCCAGCGATGCAAATGAAATCAGCGTGTTCCTACGTGGTCACAGTCAACGGATAATTGAAGTCTGTATTTGACTATTCGACGGAAGGAAGCAAGCTCAAATGAAGATTGAGGGCGAGCGAAGCGAGTCTGTTGTTCTCATCTCTGGATGATTCAGCTGGGGATACGTGGGCGGATACATTCCCCTTGCTAGACGGATAAGGCGAGCGAAGCGAACCTACCGGCTAGTTTAATATAATTTCAAACCATGCTTAGGAAGTGAACTAGATTCCTTTGATATTATTTATTCATTCATTTTTGATAATTGAAGATTACAAAAAAGGCAGAGATGTGAATAATTAAGATGCTATCATGGAGTTATTAATTATTCTTATTCATCAGATATTTCTTTATACGATTTCTAATCTATCTCTATAAACATAATGAGTGCTCGCAACGAACTAGATGATCAATTTTGAAAATCATAATACAGTGTCAGAAGAGCACTGATATTTTCAAGCTAATAATATTACAAAAAATAATATCCGAGAGACGATAACACCGTAGTAATTAAGTTAGCCTACATACTACTAGTCTAATACCGAAGTGTCTGTATTGGATAATAGCATTTTCTCCATAATTGAGTAAAAATTATTTATTATAATTCACATGGATAGATCGTGGAATTCGCAAAAAAAGATATCGCTATTTTAAAAACCGGATCTCTTTTCGGGACCCCCAATAATATTTTTTGAACCCCCTCCCAAGAATATTAAGGACGCAGTCTGCGTCTCCTCCCTCCTCATGTGGGCACCCCTACATAACATTTTATCATTTATTAAATGTTAAATAATTTATATTTCTGTCTGTTGATCATATAGACTGATAACATAACTTGAATCATAACCTAAATCACGGTCTATATGATCAACATCGACAAAAATATAAATTATTATACATGAGCCATATCAAAACAACCTGATAGCACGATTACAATACTGGGTACAACGGAGGATGCAAGGCGAGTAGGTGTCAGAAATACTAAAAATAAAATAGAGTTTCAATTTGAACAAATGTCACTAGATGCATTCGTTACTGACAAAATAAACAATAATTTATATATAATACAGAAGCAGAATTTGTATTCAGCTTCAGGATTTTTCATAGGCAGTTTCTATTAAAATATCCCTAGTACACTCATATTTTTCTAGATTGATTTAGTGTTATTCAACTCTAATAGAATGTTCTAATAAAATGTGCTAACGTGGAATTATCCCTAATTTTTTCATCTGAATAGCGCTTCTGCTACCATAAAAACTTTAAAAAAATTGTTGGAGCTACTGATAAATAGTGTAGTGTACTCTTAGAAAGCTTCAAATAATGTTCCAGAAAAATAATGTACCGTAATAGTGTTCTCTAAGAAGCTTTCAACAGATCGTGAGCTTGCAGAGCACAGCATACCACACCCCTCGGGCTAATGATTTTTTTTTGCTGTTTATCTTACATAATAGTTGTCAAGTTTGTTAGTACACACTGCCTCACTTGGGAGATGGGAGGTGGGAGCTGGAACTGAATGCAGCTTGTCACATTGCAGAGCAATACACACACTGATACTGATCAAAGCAGTTATTTGGAGGTGTTGCCAATACCTTGCATTGATCAAATCACTGGAGGCAATAGTTGCAAGCCGGAAACAAGTTGTCGCGTCTTGTATACGAGCCTCGCTTGCTCTTTAGTCTTCGGTCTGCGTTCTAAGCCTGTGTCGGCAATCCACTTTCTTCTGCTGAGGTGTTGTCCGCTGATCTGAGGTGGAGGTAACTGGTAACTGGCAACTGGTGTGCAAGTCAAAAGGTGAGAGTGCTGCGCCAGTCGTCAGTCGTCCGCCGTTACACTGGCGTGAATATGCTGTCCTGTGTTATTCAAGTAGTGCGACCGTTTTAGTGATTTAGTGATTTGCAGTGTTATCTATTACAGGTGATCTGGCTCCAGTCCACAGTTCATGCAAACGTAAGTTGCAAGTGAGCAAGTGAATAAGAATTTATACAATATTTTGCCAATTTTGAACGTGAGTTATGTTTCAACAGCAGCGAGTAGCCTGCTGACTTTTAACAATTTTCTGATTATTCTGCAAAATATCATCGTATCCTCTCGTAATCCACTCACAATGATGATAGATTATTTCACGAAACTATCTCAATAAGTATGTAATAAATTACACTAAGATAATTCCTATCTACATCACTTATTATTGTTTTTATCTACAATACTCCCTGATATTAGTTACATTTACATTCCTTACATTAGAGTCTCTCACAAAATATGAGCGTAGGTAAGATGTTTTGAATATGTTGTTGATTCTAGTGTTAACAGTTGTACCAGTCTTCCATCAAATTCAATATCGTAGAGGTTGAGTCTTTACTGAAGGCTCACCTTTTTGAGAAACCCACGTCTGGAAAACAATGTTCCATCATTGTCCACTCTCACTCTCAGTAGGATAATAAAAATAATTATTTTATTGATAGTCCTTCAATAGGTGATTAGTAATAGAGTAGAGATCTACTCAAAAATAGTTAGCTGTTCTCATTACCTGAGCTCATTGAATGGATATTACTGTTACACGAATCAACTAACTACATGGTATTTGAATCAATACATATTTAAAAATATAAATCTTCCACAAAATAAATTCAGAAAAATAAATTGTTCTCTGTCGACAATGATTTCTTGCCTTGACAAAAGTTTCTTTGAATAATGATAATTTATTTGCTCTAACAAATACTTACTTATATCAATGTTGATACAAGTACAAGTAGATACGACTATATATTCCACATCATTGCCTAACAAAGAATGTTTCCATTCCATTGCATAATTTAAATCACTATTATCATAGAGTAGAGAATGATAATATCTAATCTCCAATCGAGTAATAACCAATCTCTTCTATTACTCACATGTGTAATGAGCTTATTGAACATGTAAGGGCTAAGTTGTTTTTTCATTCCTAAGTATTCTTTGACAGTATGTCTGTCATTTATGAATCAGTAAATATAGATTGAGATTTTTCTACACCTTTATGAAGACTATAGTATGTACTTGTGAAATGTAGAGATTGTGCCAGTACATACGTTTTTGTAGGCCTGAACTAAATCTGAAAACCGAATACCGGAACGAGTTTTCCGTATTAATCGATTTAGTTTTGAGAGGTTCAACATCTCTAGTGTGTAGTTTCATCCAGTGAGCATTTCATAGTCTAGGTCTTTATTGTAGAATTGAATAAAATAATTTCTGATGAAGCTTATGAAAAAAAATGAAAAACCCATTTTGTTCAAACGAAGTACGTGATTACAAGCCAACAAAGTGACACGGTAATAATCTTTTATTAAAGCTGTATCAGTACGAAAGTTTTATAGAAATTTTTTAATTTTTTAGAGACTGTGTTTCAAGAAGGAAGTATATGAGAGGTAAGAAGAATCACTGTCTACAAAGTGACTGAAAGCATGAAAAAGCAAATCTAGTAAACTAATATTAACATATTTGATTGTATAGGGGAATTACAACTTAAAACACTACTCCTGACTAGTTTTCTTGCGTAACTTTCAACATCTTGATAACTTGATAAGCCCAAGTTAATATCTTTGAAATGCCTAACATTTCTTATCAAGAAGCCTAACATCTTATTGGAACTTACAATATTATTAGCAAGCTCCTTCAATTTGAGTGAGGATTTGATGAAAAATGCCCAAATACTCAATTAAAAAAACCTCAAGTTAGTTACTAATTTACCATTAGGTGAACAGTTGAAAGCACCAGGTGTCAGCAGCTTTGTGAAAACCATCTATTTCAATCTCTGTATATTGAGTGAAAGTTTATATCAATAATATAATATGTCAATAATATTCATGTAATAATATATTACACAGTTGCTATTTTTCATACAAATGGAATTGTCATTTAAAGCAAAATCAATAGAGGTCCCAAGTTTCGACCCTGAGGCACTTCTGAGCTACTTGAAAATGTCCCTCCCTGATCAGGGACACTTTTCACAAATTCTAAAAAAAGTAATTGAGACGACTTACCTTCAACTTTCTGGAGATAAGAGGAAATCCTGAATTTATTAGTTTGGGAAATTCCTCAGACATTTTAACTTTTCAACTTATCTGTTTATTACCTTTTCCACAACATGCTGTATAGCCCTAAAGTGAGGTTTATGTTTATAGCCCTCAAGGTGTAAACCCTATAGTGAGGGCTATAGAGCCCTATATTAAAGTTTTTCAGTTTTCCGGATATTTTTATCGTTCACTTTCAGAATTTCTTAAACTCCATAAGATTTTCATTTTTTGATTTCTAGATAACCCAGTCTTCCATTTTTAAACGACTTCCGCTTCTAGGGCTAGTGTAAAAGTAACGTAAAAGTGCAAAGTCACGTAAAAGTTTATTTATGCAGAGTCTCGTCCATAAATGGAGCTTTTTCTCTATAAAAATCTAGCCCCGTGTTCCATTTAGACAAATATTTTGTTCATGGTTTCTCTCAACTGAGTAGCGCTGGAATAAGTTGTGGTCAGTCCTGCACGTAATCCACTCCACCTCCATCAGTATAGAGCAGCTATCACCTACACCAGCTATGTTCCAAATGCTGGCTGTGATCCAAGTCTCTCTCCATCTCCTCATGCCAAACTTTACGATCAGTATCAGTCTGTTCTTTACATATTAATTTGAAACCAACCTCACGCTGCTCATCCGTTAAATTTCACATTTGATGATGTCAGGTAGTCCTTGGACTTTCTGTGAAGTGACAGTAAATCTTTTAATCTTCTACTGGAATGATCTTCAAGAGAATACACTTCAAACGTCACTAGTGGCTTTAGTCGTGGAATTCGGTAAATTTATTATGTAAAAAGGTTTAAGGTTTCACAACAGCTAGATTGGGCACAGAATCAGTGCAACACTCAAGGTCACTCACCTGATCCCCCTTTCTCCTCTCGCCCACAATAACCAGTTTCCACTCAGTAAAAAGATGTGGACAGAATCCACATTCTAAAATCCATATTCTACCTTATTACCTCAGCTGAAGCCGTTTTGAACGCTTTTGCTCTGTTTATATTAGTATGGATATATATTATTTAGTTTTATTATTATTTTAGTATATATATGTATATATATATATATATGACACTATATATGTCTATGTAAATTCAGATAAAAATTTTGAATGAAATAAACAAATTGGAGAACAAAAAAGTTAACCAATAATGCAGTAAAACTCATTATAATGGTAACATGTAGATACTGTCTTCTTATTGAGAGAAACTGTTAATACAGCAAAGCATTGGTTGCAAAGCACGGGTTTATACCGTACTTCATACTACTTGTATAAATTATGTCGCTGCTGGAAAGCTGAAATAGCAAACTGTCCCAAAGCATAGTTGATGCTTTGATGCACACTATATTAACTTAATATGTACCTACATTTGAAAGAGTTGAATAAATAAATTTTACTGTCGTAAACATTGGCAATGGACAGTCACAAAGTTTTTATATATCTCCAGTTTCTGTATAGAAATGTTGTTTATCTCATGCCATTTGAATTATGTTACTTCCAATCCTAAGTTATAGAGTAGTACCTTAAAAATATAAACATTTTGTTTTAAGTATTAATTTGCAGAGAGTGAAATAATAAGAAGATAATAGGTGAAGGAAAAAATATTTGAGTCCCGTCAGAATTGAGCTTATTGCTAGCATTTCACTTGATTCGTTATTCATTCTGATCCTATGAATAAGGATGATACATTGGTGTGGGAGGTCCTTACATGACTAGTAACTGAGTTGGTGTTAATATCACGCGAATTATAGCCTTGGAATAAAATCATAATGACGAGTACGCCCAATCTTACCCACCTCTGCGCGATCTCTAACACATAAGTAATAATTAATAGCAGCTAGTCAAGACTGGCCGCTTGATCAGTTTCCTTTGGAACTCAAAACCTTGAATTGAAGTTGCCCTTGAATGGAATAAACCAGGATCACTTTCACAAATATGATTATTACTACCTCCAAGATGCTAGTCAATCACATTCACCGTTAAGTTGTATAACGTGCAACTAGATACTGATAGGTTTGTAACTCGGTTGTATAACAGATTGTGATTTACATAATATATAACGCAGTACATTTACTGAATAAGCTTCAAATCGATAACGTGGAAACATGTCTGAATGTGGTGCATGATGTATAGGCCTAGTCTATTGGCTGGATCGGTTGGGCAATAGATCGGCCCAAGCATGAAGGAACGCATGGTGAAGCAATACAAAACCAATGCATTCAGATTATTATCAAACATCATCATGTTATTTGTCATCCATGGTCGGCTACTATAGGCCTTTATACTCGTACAGGTAGGCTACTGTATACTCGATTCGACTGCTAGTCAGGCCCGGAAGTTCTATGCTACACCAGCAACAGTATAATGAAAAAATTACTTCTTCAATGTTGTTTTCCATCACCAACTGCTTACAATTAAATAGAACTACTAGCAGACAATTTTTTCAATAGATGAATTTATCCACTTCTGTGACAACAAGATCTTTCGGCAGGTCCGCCATCTTCCTGGTTGTTGAAGGTTTGGATGACACTTTTTAGTACGGTACAGCATATTGGTGTCTATTGGGTTTGTTATGGCTGAGAAGGTAATCAAAGAGAATGTGGGGATTTGAAGTTGGTTTGTTCATGTAATATACATTGTCTATTGCTACACCCAATCAGGTGTATATTTTAAACTGTTCTATTGTGTCTAGTTTCGGCGGACCTGCCAAAAGGAAGAAAGAAAGTGAATAATTCATTTACTCATTCATTGATTTATAATTAAATGATTCATTTGATTTTTGATTTAATGATTTATTCTTTTAGTGAATAATTTCATTTATTGAAGACATTTGACTGCTAGTCGCTCTTTTTAATAACAAAAAACGGAAAAAAACTAAAACTCCCAAAAGCAATACATTATTCTTCAACATTTCTAATTATCACCGAGTTTATTATTAGGGGTATAAAGTAGAGCGTGCACTAGGTTGGTGGAGCGGCGCGGAGAATGTCCGACCTGGAATTAAATACATGTGATCAAGTGTAACTCCGTGCACTAGGAGCGCGGCGCGGCGCGCAGCTCGAAAAGTCTCTGGACTTTTTGGGGTCGGAACAGCGTCGCGCCACGCTCCTAGTGCACGGAGGTCAGGTCGGAAAAATTCCGCGCTCGGGTAACTTCGTGAGGGCTCGGCTGTTTCCGAGCTCTGTTTCTTTCGAACATGGCCAGGCTATATAACCATAGTTGTTGTAATGGTTTTGTTGTATATTGCTTTTTCTCATTGTATTTTTGTGTGTTGTAGATGAATAGAATAAATAAATAAATAAAAAAAATTACTGGTTATTGAACGAGCGTTATCGAGTTCTCACTTTTGATCTACTGAAGGCGAAAGTCGTCCGTCTGATTGTATGTTCTACAATAAATTCTTCAGAAAGGATTGATCAATCAGCTTCAAAGTTTGAACACGTATTCTTCGACCAAGACAAGTTCGTTGGACAACAAAATTGACACACTACAAACTTCTTCGTCCTTTTTCAGGAAAAATAACATTGAAAGTGCATAAGAAAGAATTGTTATGATTTATAATTTAGTCATCTGAAGAATTTATTGCATGCAATCAATCGTTCTACAGTTTTTCCATTTATTCATTCATAACATCAGCTGAGGCAATTTGAGAGCTATCACAAGCTCTGACACATGATTTCAGCTGGATAATGATACAACATAATTCACAACTTTTACATCTACAAAATGATATGACTTGATATATTAATGTACGGTTTCCGACATTTATTTTCTTTTGAAACACTGTATCGAAATAATGTATCATGAATTTGGATCCATATGAGTATATTCAAGATGTTGAAGCGATAGAGTAAGTTAATATTTGTAGAGTAATTTTTATTTCAAATAGGATCCCCAATAACACCTACTGTTAAATATTATTCTTGTAAGAGAAGTATTCAGCTGTTTTCAGAATTTTAATCAGCTCTGTATTATTGAAAGTTGCGGTTTTCAAAGATTACAATGAAACAGGTCTTGAGCGAGTTATAATCCATTGCATAATTCACAACTTTTACATCTACAAAATGATATGGCTTGATAATTATATCAATGTGCGGTTTCTGTCATTTATTTTCTTTTCAAACTCTGTATCTAAAATAATAATGTATCATGAATTTGGATTCATATAAGCATATTTAAGATGTTGAAGCGACAGAGTATGTTAATATTTGAAGAGTAATTTTAATTTTCAAATTAGAACTCTAACTTCAACAACTATGTCTTAATTCAAATCACAATTGACAAGTCTACGTCACGACTAACTAGTCCAAAACTAACTAGCCCCACAGACCTAGTGCACGCGCAGGAGAGCGGAAAATGGAAGGACCGTGCACTAGGTTGGTGGGGCGGCGCGACGAGGCGCCGTTTTGGACTAGTTAGTCATGACGTATTATTAGAATCTTCAGGCCCAAAATCCTATTCTCTCTCCCCCCATTAGAAGATCCATTAGAAGATCAGTTCTATTTCCATCCAATTTCAGAATTAGAAGCTTTCAGAGCAATCCAGCATATTCATAGCAATGCCACTGGGGCTGACAAAATTTCAATGAAATTTATCAAGAAAATGCTCTTTGCTGTTCTACCAACTATCTCATTCATTTTCAATAAGTCTCTTGAGAACGGATCTTTTCCTGAAAGTTGGAAGGCTGATCTAGTTCGTTCTTTGAATAAAGTTCCATCTCCAAATAGATTTGAAGACCTCAGACCTATCAGTATATTATCAGCACTATCGAAAGTACTTGAAAGACTTGTACATGCACAAGTTACTGAGTTCCTTGAGCAGAAAAAGAAGCTTCATAACTTTCAGTCTGGTTTTCGTAAATCTCATTCAACAGAAACTGCTCTTCCACGTGTCACTGATGATATTAGGTTAGCAATGGATCAAAGAAAATGTACAATCTTGACTCTTCTTGACTTTCGTAAAGCATTTGATACTGTTGATCACAAAGTTCTTCTAAAAAAATTAGCTATTCTTGGTTTTAGTCATCAATCTATAGTTTGGTTTAATTCATATCTTACAGATAGGGAACAATGTGTCTCTCTTGGAGAGAACAGGTCGAATTGGTTAAATGTTTCACATGGTGTTCCTCAAGGTCCAATTTTACGCCCTCTTCTTTTTACTCTGTATGCAAATGATCTCCCCTCTTCTATAAAATTTTCCAGTTTCCATGCATATGTAGATGACCTTCAAATTCATGCAAGTTGTCCTATCACTAAACTAAATGAAACCGTGCAGAAAATGAATCAAGACATAAGATCAATAGTGGAATGGACAAGACGAAACGGCCTCAGACTCAACCCAACCAAATACAACCCATAATTATTGGTTACTCACGCTTAGTAAACAATATCGACTTCAACTCGATACATAAAATAACTGTTGATGATAATGTGATCCCCTACTGCAGCTCAGTGAAAAACCTAGGCATCATCATGGATAAAACCTCGACTGGTCAGAGCAAGTCAATAAAACATGTAGAAAGATTTTCTCAGCAATGCATTCACTTAAAAAATTACAAGATGTCCTTCCTACAAGTATAAGATTATTACTGGTCCAATCTCTGATTTTTCCACATTTCACGTTCTGCAACTCTGTTCTCAATGACATGCAAGTGACACTCAATGAAACCCTAATTTAACCCCCCCCCCCCCCCCCCGACACGATGGAAATCTTGGGTGCACAGTTGCAAATAATTTCTTCAATAACTCTAGAATCAATAAGAATTAAGGTACGATCTCATTCTTAGAAATTCATTCCAAGATCTCATTCCTGAATAATAAATTTCAATAGATACATCCATATTATTAATTGCTTATATAATATATATTTTATAAACTTGAATAGTATACATTGAACAATTTACGATATTTCAGAGCACAATATAGAGAATAAGATAATTCGAATAATTTAGAATAAGACAATTCGATATGGGCGTAAAAAATGTGTAGCTCCGGGTCATGTTGCTTGATACTTACGTTTCCTGGCCAGCAACTCATGACACGGTGTAACGCGTAACGTGTAACGCCTCACTCGAAATCTATTGCCTGAAGAGGTGAGGTGAAAGGTTAGGTAGGCCTACTTGGTCTCATTAGACCATTTATTCGTCTGGTACGATTATATTAGCATGGTACTCTTTTATCTGACTTGCTTCATTATCATCTATGATTATTATATTATTTTTATAATTATTCATATTACGGTAGCGAATTCAAATCGTGAAAGCTAAGATAAGATGAATATTCTAATCAAAAAGTAGAAAGTTGTATGATATTGATAGAATGATGCGATGGTGAAATGAAATAAGGATTAACTAATAAAGCTACTCGGGAAATGTTCTCTCATACAAATAATAGAGCAATGACAAATGGGAACTCTATTTTTCTATGGAATCAGATGTTGTTCGTTTCAATTGAACAATTACGGTATTTCATACATTAATTTTCGCGGTAACATCACTCCAACTCTATCAAATTTAATAAATTCGATTGTTAAAGCGTTGATTCTATTTAAAACTTTATGAAACAGTAATTATATATTTATTCATGTGTTAACATACTTTTATGAAACAATAATTGATTATTATTGAAAAGGAAATGCATGCAAGGAAATTTCAGCTATCGAGGTCTAGCAACTCGATAATTGGTAGGAAGAGACGGAGAGATATTTTGGTGAAACCTAAGGAGTCAGAAGTCTACCAACCGACTTCATTGATGAAGCTTTCACTGAATAATTTTCAATCATAAAAAGCTGGATCCACACATCCACTTCTGTTCAGTGAAAATATTTTTCTATGAGTCTAATGGCACTCTTCATACTCGCTCGACCGATCTTACAGAAGGATCATGTAGAAGTTGAACTTATGGGAAGAATATGTCCACTGAACCGGACGCCGACACTGATGCACTGATAGGGAATCCAGCTTTAACAGGTGCCACTATCTAAATAGCAAAAAATAAATAATAGAGAGTGAAAAATTAGTGTGCATGTGCATGGTTTGATAATCAGATATTAGCTCCAAGTTCAACATATCTGCCGGATGAAGATGGTTCTTATTACAATAATTATTATTCCTTATAATACTCACCGTAGTCTGAGAAAATTGCAAAGCCAGAGAAACCTTTTTTCATCATTTGATACTATTTAATAATACAGGATTGTGAATTATTGATCATTGTTTTTCCAGTTTACATAAAATAGATTATCGTCTATTCAGATTGATGTGTACTGCAGTCACATTTTTGTGTACTGAATATATGGTACAAGGGAGTTGCTTTTTAATATGCAGTGTTTGCCATACTTCTCTGCCGAGTCCTTTGAAGGCTGCTAACATGATTAAATGATACAAGCAGTGCTAAGATATCCGGTAACGGCCTTTTTTGTAACTGTAACGGAAGTTACGACGACTGTTTGTCGTCAGTCCTCTCACTGGACTAGCCTCGTCACTGGCCAGCAATAGTTGGACTTTGTCTATATTATTACGGCATTGAGTTCAAGTGGCATCTGCCAGCGGCACTGCCCATTTTTGAACAAAAATCTACAACATACAAGTCGACCTCTTTCAAATTTGTTTATTAAAGCTAAAAAAATGTTTTGGTGAAAATCTACTGACTGAAGTTGAGCTGCAAATGTTAGTGTTAGCCTTCCATTCGTTTTCTCCATGAAAGCAGCTTTGAAAAGTTATTAAAAACAGCTAATAAAAGTTTACATGGGTAGCTTACAGCTATTACTGATCAGCGTTCCTTTGAAGGGAATTGAATAAATCTACTCCCAAGAAGTCGCAAATACACAATCTACTCCCAAGAACACCATGAATGTCTCTTAAATAGAAGACAGTCTTCAATTACGCACTCAAAAAAATATTTATAGTTCCTTTTCAAAAAAAAAACAAGCGTTCTAAGAATCATACTCATGAAGAATAATTTTGAATATTTTTTGTGACTCAAAATCGTTCTTATTCATCGCAATGATAACAGCCCCTTCTTAATTTGCTTTAAAATTTCTACCACTTCCTGCCCTCGAAGTAAATTTTAGTGACGTCCTCAGAGATGTTTCAGAGTTGTAGAGCGTCCATCAGAGATGCCCACATGTAGGCAGGAGATACAACACAAACTACGCTTTGACATTTTACAAAGTTGAAAATACAGTATTCTTAATGCTTTCTAGGGGGCTTGGAATTATTTGAGGTGTCATAGTAATATTTCATCAGATAGAAGAGGGACTTGAGACTTTACTTAGGCAGGGAGTTCTTCTTCCGAAATATAATAATTCCCAACTCTCATTACATTCATGAAATTCAACTTTTTGAGTACGTCTGGTCATTGACGTTCACCTCGTTATAAGAGTCCTTGTCATAACATTCTTCTTATTTTCTCTATTCCACTTCAAATTTCCTTTTCAGAAAGTATTTAGCTTTTATATGATAACCTTGTTATTTGTAGAGGAAAGGACCTTGCGCCTTCCTATTCCTTCTTCCTCGCAGGATTTTCCAAATTATTCATAATCATTTATCATTGGCTGGCCAATGTGTGATTCACTGGATTTTCAAACTACTCAATTAACACAATTTGAAATTTCCAAGAGTCTCTTAAGAAACGGCTATTTATATTATAATTTCTAGTGTTTGTGATGATAGTTAATGACTATTACGACTGTAATTATTCGACTGGACCTTCCAGCGTTTGTATGTAAGTGCTCGCAATAGGCACTTAGGCACTCTTCCTTTCTCGACAACATTTTCTACAAAACTCGTGGTAGTTCGAGCTTGATGAGTATTGAGGAATGCCATAATGATGCTATCATTCTTCAGTTAAAGTCCTAATGCAAAATGTGATTAGTCGTATTGGAATCTCAGAAATCGTTTTCACATCTCAACTATTTGTGTGATCTGAAGAAATAAGCTTTAATTCAGATATCATGAGATCCATGGTGGTAAGAGTTCATGATGGATAAGAGATGGTTGCAAAGAATATGATTTATTGTTGAAGAGAAATAATCTAGATTATCATGTGGAACTGGAAAGTGTTTAGGAAAATGTTCTTAAAACATCTACGTCAAAAGTCACACTCAACTTTTATACAATTCTAGTTCATTTTTCAAGGAGTGTTTGCTGTTTAGTGTTTCCATATTAAGATTAAAACTTTTCAATATGCTATGGAAAATATTTCAGTATGTGGTGTAGAATGCGTGTATCAGTAGTTTAGCAATGTGAGTAGTAGGCGCACTATAGCTGAGCACTGAGCAGTGAGCAGCCCTGACACTATTCTGTTCGACCTCAGCGGCAGAGCCGTTCTCATGAATACTCTTTCTACAGTCCTATTGTTCTGCACTTCACCTGATGTATTTCCACAATCCACATCCTGATGCCAATTTGTTTTTCACTGAATGCTATTCTCTTAAGAACAATAATATTGAGAGATTAGTTTATAATATTAGAGATTAATATACCACAACATCTCTTACCATACAATACGTCCTCAAGAGCAATGGGTTGAATGTTTTGCTGCTGTCCTGACATTAATATAATATTAATTATCATTTCAAGAAACACACTAATAATCACATCGTACTGTGCAGTTATAAAACTGTTAGGGTACGAGTAACATTCTCAATAGCTATCAAAAACTCTATGGTCACTAAACTTACTACAATATTGTATCCCAAACAATGCAGGTAACACAGTTCGGTTAAAGGCAAAAAGTAAACGATCGATGTATACGCTCAGATGTACATGATTTCAAGATCCCAAGGTTGAGTGGTAGAGAGAACCTAAAAGTCCCACTCCGCCTTATAATGTGGAATATTCTAGTTTTATCCCAAACGCTCCCTATAAAATAACTCAATGCCCCCATGCTCTGACCCTCTCGTAGTTGGAAAAAGGTTTCGCAGATAAGTTTTTGGAAATAAGTTATCGATTATCCGGTAGAGTTGAGTTCTCTTGATAATTCCATCACGATGATCTCCAAACTAGAACTATGTTCCTATTACTTTTCCCATACGATGATAGTTATTGTGGTTGAAGTCAAAACATTCTTCAGGTTTAATTTTGAAAACAAGAGAGTTTTAAACTTTTCAATGTAGATATTTACTTTCTTACTTCAAACCTGCCATGAGTTATCCTGACAGAAGGGATTGAGTTCCTCATAACATGAATAACAGTTTAAGAGTTTATGAATTTCTATCGTTATTCTACCCATGGAAAACCCGCGACCCAAAGCTCTGTGAGAGGGAAAATCACAACTTCTCAGTTGAAAAAATATGCAGATAACTGAACAACTATCAATATATACTTGTTATTTTTGGTATGATATAATTATTTCAAGGCTCAATCTTGGAAATTATCTAATCTTCCAATCCTATTAAAGTTATACTCAATTAATTTTTATTCTTCACACATGCAACAAAGCAAATTGAAAAGAATAAAAAAGGGAAGCCATTATCATTCTAGAATATCATTAATTAACCAATATTTAATGTACCAATAATATACAGATAACAATTTGAGTGCACCGGTAGTTTAATACCTACTAAAGAGAAGAATCCTTTTGTCAATAGTATTTTGGAAGAGTTATGAGGTATTTATAGGATTGTCGTAATATTTTCTACGTCAGAATATCATGAAACGCTTTGATATTTTGTGCATTTATTATCAAGTATTAAGATGTTGACTAGTATTATGCTGTCGATGGAACTGCAACATATTTCATTTCAAACATACTATGAAGAGTTTGTCTCCTGTATGGGGTCCAACAATGACGTAATAAATATTTCCGAGTCAGATTCGTAAGTTGGAAGCAAGTTCCAAGTTGAGATCTAAACTTTATTCTTACCTGGTTTATGACAATAAACCGTTACATAAAACAGCACGGTAATAAACAATACGCTTTACGGACTATATACAATATGATGGACTATGCGATCTATATTTTCCAGTTAAGTGATGTATCTCCTTCCAGTTCTTCTACATCAAATAAAACCTGAGCCGCTATTATATAAGGGGTGCCGAATCCCATGCATTTGAGATTTGTAGCTTAATCTATTTATCGGCACTTGAAAAATTCCAATGATTTGAGCAATAGTATAATATATATAGGTCATTGCAATGGAAATGCAACTCAGTTTATAGGCTACTTATTCTTGTTGAGCATAACAAACTACATAAGCTTGCAGGGTCGCTTCACTCCACGGTTTATCCAGGGTACACCGTACCATGAACTTCAGGGCATAGTCTAGAATGGAAATAAATCATGTAATGGAAATGTATAGCAAAAACGTTCTAATAATTTGAATTTACAAGGTTTGAGGATATATAGAAGGAGCTACATTGATTGAAAAGACAGTAGAGTCTTGAAGTGTTGAAGTAAGATAATCGTGACAGTAAAGCCTGGTAGTGACTGTGTTAGCAGAGCTAACAAGAACAAAGGTAACAAGAGCAGACACCCTTACAACGGTAGAACCGAGTGTAGGGCATAATCTGTGCGATGAGAAATCGATCTCCCAGCAAGAACTCATCAAAACAATGCAAACAAAACCGAAAATATTAATTCAAGAGCAGAAAATTTCAATTTATGTTACGAGTTTGTCATAGCAACCAAGTGTCCGATCATTAGCAAACATACTGCGGTACTGATCATACTCAATCAATCTCAATCATACCCCACAATAAAAGTTCAACGAACGATCTGCTGAAAAATGGCCGATTTCTATGGTAATGGACGATTAATTTGCGTTATGCAACATCTATTAATAGATAGTGTTATCAAGTTGTGAGAGGGTTATTGTGGCTGGATGACGGGGTGTGGAAGGTAGAAATGGAGAAGTGGTGGACAATGGTGAAGGTGAACTCTCGTAACACGCAAGTTGAGCTGCAAGTGAAAGTGAAAGGACATTCAGCGCCAGCTGGCTTATAGTCAAACTATAATCATATACATTCTCAACTTGAGCCTAACATGCATTTCATTATATCTAAGCCTATCACGGGCATGCTACCGAATAACTGAATTACAGATAACTGTAATTGGAGCACTCTTATTTCAAATGACCGTCTAAACGGAGCTACTTAATAATACTGTATTGCCATATAGACTGGTAAACTCCACTTATGGTCATTATTTTCCTGAACAGTTCATTGTATTTGAGACAATCAAGGTATAAGGATTGTTACCGTGATGTTTTTTCCTATCAGCCTTGTCTTTTTATATATTATAACTATTTTTTTCCATAGCCTTATTTGTTGAAAGTAAAACTTCGTTGTTGCCTTAAACAAGGTGGAGCCGTTTTCTCACTATCAAATTACAATCTTCTTGGATAAGAAATGAAGGAATTTCCACATAAACATAGTGATGTGAGATTCTGTAGCTTGAAACTCGTTAAAATTCACAAGGAACATGCTTCAGAGTGTTTTGAATATTATCAAATTAGGCCAAGGTCTTGGGATAGTAGGGAAGATCTGAAAATACCTACCTTCATTTGAGTAGAATGAATCACAAATGTTTGTAAAACTTTCACGTTTGGATTGTTCATGATCTCTTTTAGATTGTTCATGAACAAAATAAAGAAAACAATATGATTTTATTTACAATGAATTACATTTTATACATACCTTACATTCATCCATATAAACTTAGAATAAATACATTTTATCTTTATTGAGCTCAAAATAAGTTTTAATAGAGTAATGAACGCATAGTTAGTTACCTTCTATTTTTTTAACCTGTCGGAACAACAATTGTTTGTAAACGATTAAGAACGCATCACCTATGCGAGTTAGGAGTAACCAAATGTGTTGTTTCCTTTACCTTGAAATTATTGATTATTATGTCAGTGGCTATTTATAATTGATTATTCATTATGCTCTAAATAAATAAGCTCAATCAACATTCTTTATTAGCCTCTCATACGAGGTAAATAATAATTAGCGAAATTACAATTTCTAATTCGACAATAAACGATTTGATTTGATTTACATTCAACTTGTCGATTACATTATGCTTTATATTCAGTTGTTTTATTTTTATTCAATTGTTATTGTCACATATATTCATGTAATAAAATTTGATTTGAGATTTTCAAATATGTAATTACAAAAAAAAAATTGTTCGACCAAGGTCATTGTCAGCTCAATACTTCTCTTTTGACGTTAATTTGATAATTTATTATATAAAGTTAGTATGCTGGAATTTATTATTAAATAAATGGCTATATCGATTTTTCAAAGTTAATTAACACACATCGTTTCAATACATTATCGTTTTCAGTCTAATTCGAGCGTTCGAAGAGTGAACATCGTTCACTCTATACTCCTATACAGTAGTATAGAGTACTCCTATACAGTACTATACAGTACTATACAGTACTATACTATACTTTACTCCTATACAGTAGTATAGGAGTAGTGTAGTTAGTATCATTCATAGTGATTACGGAGTTGTGCATTCGATTCGATTCAGGTCGGTTCGGTATAATTGTCAGCAATTAATCGCTTTAGTGAAAAACTATTTTCTTTTCGGTGTGCGGATATTGACGTCGAGTGATAATATAAACGTATGAAAACACCAGAAAGGCCGTCTACTTTTGTAATTCCGGATTATGAGGATTATAACAAATACGACTACATCGACCACATCGACCAGGATTTTGAGCAGCATGGAAGGCTGATTTGAAAGCCTCTGTCAAGACTACATTAATGATGTCAAGGAAATCAAGGATCTTCATTTCTCCATCAAGAACTGGGCGACGCAGAAGTTTGAAAGAAGAAAAGTCCTTAGAGTAGATTATGATAAATTTTTGGAATTATACAGCCGACTATCTATCTGAGAGTCTTATAAAAGTTGAAACAAGGACTGCAACTCTGATGCATCTATCTCCAGC
This sequence comes from Nilaparvata lugens, assembly GCF_014356525.2. Taxonomy (NCBI): domain Eukaryota; kingdom Metazoa; phylum Arthropoda; class Insecta; order Hemiptera; family Delphacidae; genus Nilaparvata; species Nilaparvata lugens. Next base: position 75,103,977 of record NC_052518.1, on the reverse strand, counting down.
TTTAGAACACCAGAAAATAGTTGAATCTATTAAGAGCATATTTAAAAAAGTAGAAGAAATAAAACCAAGGAGCGAGCCGTCTTAAGCTGAAATGCTTCAGCTGCCATCAAATGTGAAGCCAAGGACAGATGGAGGTAAGCCAGTGAGGATTCAACCGAAAGAGGAAGTGATAATAATCAAGCCTGCGAAAGTGGAAGGAGATGAGAAGGAGACGAGCAGAAGAACCAGAAGCTCAATTCGGTCTGAAATGTCGATCCAGCGGAACCTGAGAGTTGAAAAGTCAATTAACATCAAGGGTGGTGGAGTATTAATGGTGTTAGATTCAGAAGAAGACAAAAAATATTTTGAAAGTAGCATCGTAAAATCAGGAAAATACAATGTATCGGAGCCAAAAAAGAAGAAGCCCAAAATTATCATTTATGATGTGCCGAGCGATCTTAATGAAGATGAAGTTTTGAAAAATATAGTCTCAATGAGCTACAGTGGAAAAACCACAGAATCGGAAATGTCAGCCGGTTTCAAGCCATTATTCAAGGTTGGACCAAGAAATAAAGAGACTGTGCACTGGGTAGCGGAGTGTGATCCGGTAGTGAGAAAAGCCTTGTAAAACGATGGTCGAGCTTATTTATAGAACTTTCATCATGTAGGGTGAGAGATTACATCGTGGCTGCAAGGTGCTATAAATGTCAACAACACGGCCATGTAAGTAAATATTGCATACAAGAAAACACTACTTGTGCGCACTGTTCATCAAGTGGTCATGATGCTAATCAGTGCCCTAACGCAGCTGCGAAGCCAACTTGCTCAAACTGCAAGAAGCTCTCAAAACCTTCTGAGCACAAAGCGAGTGATCCCGCCTGCCCATGCCACATGAGAGCTGTCCAGCAAATCATTGACCGAACCAATTATAGAGTGGCTTCATAATATTAAACGGACTTTGAGAAGAAATCGAGTAGCAGTGCAACAACAACCAATGAAAATTCAAATTGGAACAATTCTTAATAGTATTTCAAAACTTAAAGTAGTGAGAGGAACATCTAAAAACCGATTATCAATCATACACAATTTCGGTGAACATACAGACATTAATACATCATTTGAATATAGTGCACGTGATATAATTCGACTATCTAAAGACACATGAAGCTATCAACGAAATCTAATATCAACAAGAAAGATTGGGTAGCTATGGCAGGTATTGCATTTGAAAACGTATGTGTGAAAAGTATCACTACCAAAACCTCTCAGAACTTCGTAATTGAAACAAATAATAAGAGAGTGATAGACGACTTGAGAGTGATATTAATGGCTATCAATGAATGGACTTCATCAAATTATCCACTTATTGTCGGCATTGACGTCTTCAACGATTTAGCATTCATATCTGCAATAGAATTGCTCAGTTTAATAATGGAGTTGAATCTAAAGTTTGTTTTCTATTTCTTATCATTCCTAATCAACCGATTGACTTGAAATTTCAAACTCAAGGTCCTTATACCATGAGGAACCGACAATAAGAAATTCAATGAAATTGAATTCAAAATGGCGGAAAAAATGGCGGATAATTACTAAAAACCCATGTTTTTCACGGTTTTCTCGAAAATGGCTCTAACGATTTTCTTCAAATTCATACCATGGATAGCTATTTGGAAGCCCTATCAACTGAAATGAGTCTCATTTCTGGGAAAATTTCAGGAGCTCCGTAATATTCTTGAGAAAAATGGCGGGTAATGACTAAAAAACCATGTTATTCACGGTTTTCTCGAAAACGACTCTAACGATTTTCTTCAAATTTATATCATAGATAGCTATTTATAAGCCCTATCAACTGGCACGAGTCTCATTTCTGGGGAAATTGCAGGAGCTCCGTAATATTCTTGAGAAAAATGGCGGATAATTACTAAAAAACCATGTTTTTCACGATTTTATCAAAAATAACTTGACCGATTTTTTTTTAAATTCATACCCTGTACAGTTATTTATTAGCTCTATCAACTGGCATGAGTCTCCTTTCTAGGAAACTAATGGGGGGTCCACCCCATCCTTGAGAAATGGACTTAGTAACCTCCTTCTCAAGCATGAGGTAGGTAGGTAGCGCAGTTCATAAAAAGAACACATAGTCGAGATATTTCATCTGTAGAACAGCTGTTTCGACGACTTTAAAAAAATGACGACTAAAAAAATCATCGAATTTCACAATTTACACAAAGGAAAAAGTACTCTGAAAACAATTATATATACACATATACAGAAGTCTGATCGTAGTTTCAAATATGAGCAAGGAAATTGTGTGAGTGTACCACACCAGACTTTTTCGGAAAGCAATACTTTCCTTACCTATGGTAATAGGGCAAGGAAAGTAAAAAAGACCCTTACAATGTAGATTTGATAAACAAATACAAAACTTATTGGAACACATTAAATAGTATAATAAGTAGAACAAAAGAAGTATATCACAAAACCAAAATTGAAGCGTGTAATAATAATAGTTCAAAACTTTGGAGATATATAAATGAAGTCATTTTAATGCTAATTTAAATGATTTCTTCAAAAATGTGGGGATCTAAGCAGGCCCAAAAGGTAAGGAATAATCTCACAACCTTCCATAACAATGATATCACAACTGTTTTGAACTCTTTTTTCCTAAAACCCACAACTTTTAATGAGGTTGAATCTACAATTATTAAGGAACTAAAAATTAATTCAAGCCCAGGAATTGATAATATTAGTAATTCGATCCTTAAAAAAATAGCCCACATAATTTCTGAACTACTAACTATTATTTTTTTAAATGTTTTGAGCAAGGCTACTTTCCTAAACGTTTCAAAAAAGCTAAAATAAAACCTCTTTTCAAACAAGGTGATCCCTCAGACCCAAGTAACTATAGACCAATTAGTCTTATCAGTAATTTAAAAAAACGTTTTGAAAAATCATTAAGAAAAGACTTGTGATGTTCTTGTACAAGCATATTATAATAAATAAGAATCAATATGGCTTCAAATATGTAAAAATACCGAAGATGGTTTAATTAAATTTACTAATACCGTCTCCCAGAACCTTAATTCTTATCCAAAAACTATTGCTATTCTATTAGATATAAAAAAAGCTTTTGATACCATCCCTCATGATTCTCTTTTCGATAAACTCCAAATATATGGCTTTAGGGGAGTCTTCCTTGACCTTATTAAGAGCTACTTGTCTGATAGAACCCAATCCCCATCTGTAAATAATGAAACTAATACCACCAAACTCACCCCTTATGGCCTCCCTCGGGGCACTGTTTTATCGCCATTACTTTTCATAATTTATGTAAATGATCTATTGAGTTTAAAACTTAAAAACTCAACCATAATATCCTTTGTTGATGATACAGCAGCTATTTTCTCAGGAAGAACGTGGGCTGAGGTTCATGCAATTGCAGAGCAAAACTGCTTGAGCATAAAAAAGTGGCTAGATAAAAATACTTTGAGCTTAAACATACAAAAAACCAACTATATTACCTTTTCTCTCAATAAATTAGGACAGCCAGACAGAGAATTAAACTTGAAACTCCATTCAAATTGCAACCTTGAACCCAACTCCTGCACTTATCCTTTCATTAGTAAAGTTGAAAATTGTAAATATCTAGGTATCTATATAGATGAGAACCTGAAATGGGATATCCATATTAAATGTATTTGCAGAAGCATGAAATACCTCTCTTACAAATTTTATGCAGCTAGAAAAGTTCTGAATCTAACTCATCTTAAAAGGGAGCAATGTTATAATTCGGAAAAAGGGCTGAAACAGGCACTTCGTTCTAGCGTGTTTCGGACGCTATTTTCCAACCGATAATCATGAAAATGGTACCAAATTGTTCAGAAAGATTTGGACATCTGGCGCCGTACCGCCAAATTCCAATTTTCCAACTATAAAATGACTTTAAAATTCGATGAACTTGGAGAAAGTTTGGCAAAGTTTGACGTTCAATAGGAAAAAATTGATAAGTGATATCAAAATTTGGCGGTACGGCGCCAGATGTCCAAATCTTTCTGAACAATTTGGTACCATTTTCATGATTATCGGTTGGAAAATAGCGTCCGAAACACGCTAGAACGAAGTACCTGCAAAGAACTCTATATCGAGAAAGCTTCAATTCCCTACTAGCCTTTCGAAAAAGTGTGGTCGAACTCACTAACACAGTCCCAACTGCTATGAATGTGAGTACACACACTCACACCGGAGAACCGGAAAACTTGTTTTCGGTTGTCGAGACAATTAATTGTTTTTGTTCAATGAGATATTGCCCGTCTTCTTGTCTGCGCTATTGTGTTTTATGTTATATACTATATTCATATAATATGCTCTATTATTCTATATGCTTATACAGTAGTTTGACATCCATATTATTATTTATTCCCATTTCATTTCAATATCACATGAAATCTGTACTATATTCTATTTGTACAGCTATTTTGGAGACATGGTTCATTCTTCTCTTACCGAATTCTTTATTATCCATGTTGGGCCATGCATGGCAATTCAAATTCAACCCAAGAACTTTACATGATACTACCCGGGAAAAATTTAGTTTTGGAGAGATCAAGTTTTACATGTTTTTTTCTTATACTGTAATTAGAAAACAACCAATCATTCCTAAATTCTCGAGAAAAAGTAAGTTATTGGATAATATGAATGAATAATAGTTCATGCTTCAACGAAAATTTCTGCAATAAAAAAATACTTTTAGTATACTGCAAGATTTCCAAGATAAGCCAATTCTCTGTTCACTTTTTTTCATTTACATTTACTTTCTTTGAAGTGGTAATAGGGTACAAGTATTCAATTGGAAGAAAGGTGAAATGCAAAAACTAATGTACAGTATGACACTGTACATTGTCATTGTCCAGGAGTGGTAACGTTGTGGGGGGGGGGGAGATTGCGCAGACTGCGTCCTTGTCATTGTAGTGAGGGGGGGGGGGTTTCCAATAGGGTCAATATTGTAACGACTGACGATCTTCTTCTTTGGAATGTTTTCTGAACAAATACTTTGCTTCTGAATAAAATTATGCTTATATGAATCATAATTTTTTTGGGTTTAGGCGCCTGCTGGCGCCTGCGCGGTAGATTCTATTAAATTCATAATTGACCAGAAATGAATTCGATTGTTTATAAAATAGAAAAATAGACAGTTATCAACTGTCCATTGTTCAGTTGTTTACAGGCCGTTGTACATGGTGATCTGCACTTGTTTTGGTGAATCAGGAATTAGGTACTTCTCGTAATATTTGCTACCGTATATTAGCCCAGTTCTGAATCGTGCTAATACAGTCACAAGTACTTTGCTTCTGAATAAAACTATGCTTATGAATCATTGTAGCGTTATAATATTTAGCGTTGTTGTATGATTTGAATTTTTGTGCCCTGTTAATTATTTATTTATTTATTAGATTACCACAAACAATATAATGATCGGGAAAGAAAAAACAGGCTATTGCCCAAAACTTTTTCAATTTCCTAATTCAGTTTCAAATTGTGCAAATATTATACATAGGTTATGTCCATTTCAATTTTCTACACCAAATCACAATCTGAGAGTATAGATTAGAATAAAACAAACAATTTTAAATTTTGATAGATTGATAGTAAAACTTTTGTAAAAACACAAAAAAACGTTAAATTCACAAAATAGAGAATAAAACCACTTAAATTTTGAGCTCGAAAATATAACGTTCACCTTAGCTATATAACAGCTGTTTCATGTTATCATGGATAATAAGAACAAAATTGATTTGATTCATTATATTATTGGAATAATTTTTCGTTTGTGATTTTCCCTGATAATATACATAAATACATTGAAATATTTGATCATGTACTCCAGACAATATTATTACTGGAAAAATGAATTCCTATCTAGAATCAAAATAAATATATTTAAATCTCAAGAATGAAGAATCATGATTTTTATTTGTCTATGCATGAACCATTTTATTAACAGCCTTTAGCACTTACTGTATCTATTTAATACTGATCGTCAGGCTCGCTTCGCTCGCCATATCCGTTTAGCCAGACATTTAGTCTGTAGGCCTACCCCCGACTGGATCGTCGTAACATATGATAAAAATGCTCAAATGAAAAATGCAGGCAAGCGAAGCGAGCCTGCTGATCTCATTCTTGGACAATCCAGTCGGGGGTCCAGGGCTGGACGGATATGGCGAGCGAAGCGAGCCTAACGGCTAGTAGTAATATAATATTCCCAGGAATAGCTCTGATTGAAGTAGCAGTACCTAATCAATTTTTCCGCGATAAATCAGGACCTCCTAAATAGGTATTTAGGAGGTACTGGATAAATTGGTATTTAGGAGGTCCTGGATAAATGCATTTCAATCTTAAACTTGGTGCCAACCTAACAAAGTCAACTCAACTTAATGCCAATGTGACAAAATTTTTAATTTAGTTACCAGAACAACTCTGTGGGTAGATGACACAAGTTGATAAGTCACATTTTTGAACACATTGAGTTATGCATAATTATGGTTGTGTTCATAAAAATTAGATCTATAAGATGGTACTATCTATATAATAAGAGAAAGTAGGGTTGTGTTTGTTCATGTGTTCGTTTGTTCGCATCAAAACATGTCAACTTGTGGATTGCATACCGGAAAAACGGGAATGATTTAGATTTCCAAATTTTGCACATAGATTCTAAAAATATCAATCTCGTGCACCTGGAAGCCCAAATTTTGATTTTCTTTTTAGATTTTTCAGAATTAATGTTTAAATTTCATTAATGGTACATTCGATTTCATTAAAAAATCACCAAATCATATGGTCGAAATTAAAAAAGGTACATCTGTTTCTATATTGCTTTCTACCTGAAAAACATAGTTTTGAAACTTCGTTTTCCTGATGCAATGTTTAGGCCTACACGTGGCATGGATTATTAAATTTTCAGCTAGAACAATTCTTGAGACAAATGCTAAATAAACGTCTACAGTTTCATCAGTGCTGTATCGGCAATATGAAAACGCATGCAGGTCTTTCAATTAAGGTGTTGTTATTTAGATAAAGAAATTATATTCTTCCAGTTTTATTAAATTAAAATTTCAAAATTATTCGAGCCCTGATAGAATGACTGACTCACTGTACATAGGCCTATTTTGAATTCTTCTAGATTTCATTACGTCAAGTTTTAAGAAAGACCCTTGCGAAGCACGGGTTACCTGCTAGTAACTAAATATGTTGTATCTCTTTAAATAGCTGAGATATAGGCCTTGCTCAAGCCTGATAGAGCATTTTCTTCCAAACCCCAAGTTGACAAATATTGATAAGTACATATATCTCAACACTCTTCTACCGGTTTGTATTATAATCCAATTATCAAAAGATGTCAAAATTTGATAAGTGTATGTACTGGTAGGCTATTATAAAATCTGAAAATCAATAACCTCTATTGAGAACTACATAACCCATACAACTTTGCAAACAGTTCAAGTTTGTTTAACTTGATCAATACTTGTAAATAATATTAATTAATTGTTGAAAAATATATTCAAATTTCTAAATAATCGATTTTTAAGATATTTCCTATACTGTTACATTGTGATTTGAAACATTTGGCAGATGGCAAAACATGATATCTCTGACATCACTAGCAAAAATCCTCAATTAAATAAATTCAATCCTCAATTTAAATAAATGTTTTATTCCTTGATATTTTATATTCAAATAGTCAATGATCAGCTGATTATATTAGTGTAAAATGGGTAAGAAAAAATATGATAGATAATTTTTGCAGCTATGCCAAACTTTCAAATTGCTCTCCTGAAAAGTTTACAAATCAGCTTGTGTCATCTACCCACAGAACTGTTTCGAAGAGGTACTCTCTCTAGATTATAGTTCTATATTAACATATGGTATGGACATTTCAATTATAATTTTAAGATATTGGAATAAGAAGAATATACATGCTAAAATTCAAACTTTAAACCCTTAAAAACCACCCTTAGAGTTAAAATATCGCCAATAGATTTCTTAGTGAGCCTCTAAAGGGCCAACTGAACATACCTACCAAATTTGAACGTTTTTGGTCCGGTAGATTTTTAGTTCTGCTAGTGAGTGAGTGAGTGAGTAAGTCAGTCAGTGAGTGCCATTTCGCTTTTATATATATGGATAGTGCACTCATATATTAATGAACTTGTATGTCGATTTAGAAGAATTAGTCAAATGAAGTGTTCTTTGATAACACTGTTGAAGCAATAGAATACAATCTATAGCCAGGCTACTCAAAAGCAGATCAGTCATGTTAGAACAGCCGCAGAATGAGTAGACAATGCAGTGTATAATAATAATAATAATAATAATGGACTTTTCTAGGAAGAGAAGACTGATGTGAGAGTGAGTGCGCGTGTCAATTGTGATAGTGGTGCTACTGAAGTAATGAACTTCTTTCTCTAGAAAGAGGAGACTGATGTGTGAGAGAGCGCATCGATTGAGAGAGAGTAGAGCTATGAAGACCGATGTTTGTGGGCCAGCATGCTTTTTGACTCCGCTCCCCATCTCATCAGTTAAATTTACCTAGTACTACACTTTTTCAACAGCCTTCCTAGACATGCCCCTTAATAGTACAGTCGATAATGCAATACGGAGTAGCAGTAAGGGGGGGGGGTGGTGTTTTAATTCCCATTTGGAACAACTGTTCATAACGCACAAATTATTAATTAAATCTATTTTAAATAAACCCAGATTTTTCCCGTCTGACCTTATATTCGAGGAATTCAAGGTTTTGACTGTTAGACAGTTATATGTTGAAAATGTAATTGAATATTTAATAAAAAATAGAACCAATTTTCCATGCACCAACAACTCATCAGACATTACCGCTTTAGACCTACTTCAAATAAGTATTTGATATATAATACTAATATCGAAACAATTCGACGGCAACTTATTTATCTAACTACTATAATAATCAATAAAATTCCGGATCATCATCTCAACAATGCTAAAATTACAAAGAAAATGAAGCAGGAAATCATTAATTGGATAAAAAGCAATTATTTTATTTTCAATCTTTAAATTATTGTAACCGTTTCCTGGTTGATTCCTATCTACCTACCTTCTTCCACTTCCCTATCACACACCCTTCCCCTTCAGTTATACCTTACCTGCCTATCACATGGGAAACCCTAGTTGGCAAGGTATTTTCCCCCTCTTTCTTCCAGCACATATCATTCTAGCAATATTGTCTTTTATGTGTTAATATCATTGTTACTGTTATTGTTATTGATTTGTTGTATATTGCTTTTACTCATTGTATTTTTGTGTGTTGTGAATAAATTGAAAAATTGAATCAATTAACACACACGATTTTTAACGGTTGATTAAAATTAAATATCAATATGATCACTGTGATTGGTGCTATGAGAATGATAATTATTCATAATATATCAAATTAAAAATAGAGAAATATGAATAATTGCTGGAAAATTACTTGGTTAAAACTTTATAATGAAATACATGATCTCCTTCTAATACTTTTTCACAATTTTCTAGGCTCATACGTCTGTCCTTCCATTTGTGTCTTGTCTATGTATTTATCTTTTCCAAATAAAAACTAGAGAGACTTGCATATTTATTAGTTTATTTACTACCCATACTTATAAACTTCTTGCAAAAAAAGCTAATGCAACTGATTGATAGCCTGTCGTATTCAATTATTCCTTTGGAACTTGGAGTTATCACAGAATTTGAAGGCAGAGAAAATTAATTCTTTATTGGAATTATTAAGAATCGAATCACAAGACATAGTAATAGGATAAAATGACTTTTTTCGGGAATCAAATAGTGAAAAAAATTTTAGATACGTTTTTAGTATTAAAAATGTACGTTCTGCGGGCGCTGTTGTAACAGGGATCGTTCCAAATACTTGGAGAATGAAAAAAGAAAGAATTATCAAGCTCTTTGATAGCATCAATATAGTACTCGAGCCTTGTATACATTTCTCCACATCTTCACATCTTGATTTCTGCAAGATAAAACACCTTACCTGGTCCAAAAGACACCATGGACCAATGAGTTTTCCAACCAAAGAGCTACATCATTGATATCATGATTGATGTAACTTGGGAAGAGCTACCTTTTAAGCTTCGATCGTCTTTGTGATTTTGGAGGCTTTTACATTCTTTATTTGCATTTTTCATTCGATTGGTACTCATTGTACCCACATACCAAATATGTGTTGATTTCTCTGAGTTTTCTTGGGTTTTTTGTGTTAACAAGAGGTGTTGAAGAAAGCAAGTTGTCTCCATAAACCTTATAGTTCTTGCCATATAGATCATGGCATAGCCTCACAACAGCATCCCCTACTACTGCAGCCTCACAATCTATTACATCTGCTCGCCTCCTATAAGCACCATGGTACAATTAAAAACAGTATACATACTCTGATATTCCTGCCCGGACCTGCATCTTATTCCCCCAAAGTTTGGGTTTCCTGAGTAGGTATTGTTTCAGAGAAGATGCTTATTTTTCTTCTTTAAAAAAAAAAAAAAATATTAAACCGTGCAGAACTTGATCAAAATACAATGCAACTTGGTCCCCGTGCACAGGCACGGCCCATGCAGGGACCTTCCTCCTATTTAACAGCTATTAGTTAGTTATTAACAGCAATAACAGTTATAAATGTTTATTGATTTAACAGTCATAGTTTGTAATCATGGTCATGTATTTTCTATAAATATTTTATAAAAATTATACTATCAACATAGTCTACTAGTAGTCCAGGCAATGAATGCTCAAAAAAGGGTATAGAGGGAAATGTTTGGAAGACAATTTTTGTCCCCACAGTTCTGTTTAGGGTAGTAAGGAGGTAGACATATCAAAAGTCCACACCAATACCCCCTGTGCTAAGGGGGTGAAGATAGTTCAATGGACCATTTTTTGGTTTCTCGCATATAACTTGAAAACTAGGTATCTCATGGACATAATTGTTCCATACAAAATTAAAGCTTACAAAATTTCCTACAATATTTATCAAACAACATTTGCTATATCTTCTCTATTTTTCGAGATATCCGCTCTTGAAGGTGTGAAATTTTTGAAAAAAACACATTTGCTTCCAATTTTATTCTATTTTTGCTCTTATAACTTTTTAAAAATTGATGGGAAAAATCCATGCTGATTATGAGCTGATAGAGCATAGAATTATCTTCAATTTTATGTATAATTTCACACTTTTACGAATTTCCCTGCACCTGTTGCAGCAGCTTTAGTGTTGAGTGTGAAATCTCCAGTTTTGCAACAATAGACTAATTTATTGACAAAGGAACTTGGAGGGAATGTTTTAAACACAATTTTTGACATTGCAGCTTAATTTGAACTAGTTGATAGGTGAACGTAGCAAAAGTGCGCATTATTATCCCCTCTGATGAATATGTGGAACTGCTGAGTTGACACTTATTGTTGCAAAGTTTAAAATTTTACTCCCTACATTGAAGCTACTATAACAATGAAAGGAAAACTTGGAATAGTGGAATAATACCTCATCCAAAATGAGGATAATGACTAAAAAACCATGTTTTTCACGGTTTTCTCGAAAACGGCTCTAACGATTTTCTTTAAATTCATAGCATGGATAGCTATTTATAAGCACCATCAACTGACATGAGTGTCAAAATTGCAGGAGCTCCGTAATATTCTTGAGAAAAATGGCGGATAATTACTAAAAAACCATGTTTTTCAAAGATTTTCTCAAAAATGACGACCGATTTTTTTCAACGTCATACCCTGTATAGTTATTTATCAGCTCTATCAACTGGCATGAGTCTCCTTCCTGGGAAACTAATGGGGGATCCACCCCATCCTTCAAAAATGGACTTTGTAGCCTCCTTCTCGTGCATGAGGTAGGTAGGTAGGTAGAGCAGTTTATAAAAAGAACACATAGATATTTAATCTGTAGAACAGCTGTTTTGACGACTTTAAAAAAAATCATCGAATTTCTCAATTTACACAAAGGAAAACGTACTCTGTAAACAATTATATATACACATATAGTCTACAGTAGTCTGATCGTAGTTTCAAATATGTTGCCGCCAATCGTTATTATGTTATTCCCCTAAATTATTCTCTTTAGAATGAGGCTTTCAGTTCAATGAGCAAAGGAACGCTGTGTGAGTGTACCACACCAGATTTTTGTTAGAAACACTTTGCATGATGTACAGTGAACCTCAATTCAATTGTATGGAACATAACCTACTTTTTGGACTATTTATAGTCTATGAATCTAAATTCGGGGAGGAAACATTTTTGAGTTGTGCCTGTTAGTACTTCCCCAATCATTTCAAAGAAATGTGTTATGTTTATCAATAAATAAATAACGATAGAGCTCGGTGCCCCGATATTTAGGATAAATCATTCACTGGAAGAAGTAGCAGAATTGATATCGTCAGTTGATCAATTTAAAATTATTATATTTCCGAGAACTTGACTCTTATGCTGGAGACACACATAACGGCAAGGAAAGCTGTGTGAGTGCGCCACACCAGATTTTTTCTCTCCCATTCAGGGCTTTCTTGTGTGAATAAATAAAATAAATACATGATTTATCAGTATCTTTGAATGAGAATATTTTGAACGGTTTGGGATATCGATATGCGGTTTTCACCATTCATTTTCTCTTGAGATTATGTATCATATGACCACCTTCCAATTAAAAAAAAATGAATTTGGATTCAAAATGTTGATTCCAAGATGGCGGACCAAAATTTTGATGCGACAGAAAATGAGCTATTTTTATTTGAATAGGATTTCCAATCATACCTATCTTTTAATTTCATTTTTTGAAAGAAATGTTCATCTGTTGTCATACAAAAACTGGAAGCATGACGAATTGAAAACGTGACTAAAAGAAAATTTGACGTAATGTTATCTTAAAGAATTGAAAATAGGAATATAACCATTCTCTGTTACTTAAGAATCTACATGCAAAATTTAAAGTTAATCAGTCCAGTAGTTCAGACGTGATGATGCGTCAAACATAATTTTCCAATCACGTACGTGTATAAGCCAGTTTTTTTCTTCATTATAGTATCGATTACAAAAAAACGAGGAAGACTACAGGCATAACGCCCAAATCAGTCTCTACTACAATTTACAATCATATTGAGCAAGTTGTAGAGAACAAATAATATGCTTATAATTACACAAATAGAAGCGTGAGGATTCCTTGAATAAAAAACTCTTACTCTCTTTCTCTCTCACTCTCTCACTCTCTCTCTCTCTTTCTCTTTCTCTTTCTTTACAGTAAATGGTAGTAATCCAGGATAATAAGAGTACTCAGTATTTTGTATTGGTTCTATAACTTTGGCCTGGTCAATGTTACTCACACTGTACAATATGTTTAAAACTGTGCGAGTTGAAAGAAGTATGTAGGAAGAAATGGCATTTCAAATGGACAATAATTGGAGGAAAACAGCTTCACAGAGTAGAGGGAAGTTGAAGACGTCGTCAGGCTTTATCCGTCTATTTTTCGATATGAAACACATGTTTTCCCAGTGTTTCAATAAATAAATTGTTCCTGTCTTGTGAAAACCAGATTCTGTTTGCGATTTGAGTGATATCGGAGAGTAGCGATACTTAGATTCGTAGAATGGTGATATCCTCATGTTATGTTTGCTTGTGGTTTCTAAGCTTATGATTTTTCTCGGCTTCCTTCTTCCTCTAGTTCAGTTTTCCCTGCCTGATGAGCTTGTTGAGGAATAACTGTCCTATGTACTGATGCAATTTCAATCTTAAATGCACCTTATTTTTTCCAGTTTTTCTGACATACATTAATTTCTACTCTATTACTCCTATATTGTTAATTGAACGTGCGTTAGCGAGTTCTTACTTTTGACTCAATGCCAAAATCATTCTCCGTCTGTTTGTATATTCAAGAATAACTTTCTAGCGCTTTATTCAATCAGTTTTACAGATCAGGTTCTTTGGCCAACTGAATTGACTCACTTTTCATCCTTTTCAAGGATATAACAGGATAACATTGAAAGTCCATGAGAATTTTTTTTCAAGCATCATCCAGCTGACTGATCGGGTCGCCGCCAACCTGTCTCCCCGACAACTAAGCTCCTCGCAAATTTGACCACAGGCGTCAGCTGATCCCCTGGCAAAATATACCATTGCCATCAACTTATCCCCTACTGGAACGAAGGAGCTAATTTTGAGCGTGACAATCAAGCTCCCCGCCAGCTGATCCCCTGCTGAATATTAGGGGTACAGTTGTCGTGATCGTACCCGATAACAAAGCTCCTCGCACGCTTACTACAACCAAGCTCCCCGACAGCCGATCCCCCCTATTGGACATTGAAACCAGCTTGAAGCGGGCGGAGAGGTAGTATAATCACTGTTTCACACATTCTATGAATTCGATTATCAGAAGAAAAGGTTGTTAATGTTGTCACTTCTATTACTGCAAACATTGAATGAAATAAACTATTTCTCTTTCTGAATCCAACTGACTTGGAAATGTTTATTTTATTGAATTGTCAAGCATTTTCAGGATGAGTGTTTTTTGGTCTCGCAAGTGATTCCTGTATGTATGTGTATGTATCTAATATACATAAGCTAGACAAACAGGCTCACTTTGCTCGCCTGCGAATTCCATTATAACGGATCTCTCTAGTACATCATATCACTCAACAGAGTATTTTGAACTTGCTTCACTAGCTTGTTGTTTTGAAATGTAGCTCTTGAATCATAAAACTATGAACCAATACCTTAGCTGAACCTCTTTATGAAGTTTGAACTATTGGTTCTTAAAAAATGTGATGTAACTAAATCAAAAAGCATTAATGACTGGGAAATCCAGGCGTGGTTTGGGGACTGTTCCGAAATCGATTGAGTAAGTGCATGAAATATGATTATGTCAGTTTACTCGCGAAAACTCCGGCACTCAAACGTGAGCGTGCGAGGAGCTTGGTTGTCGAGTTCGGTGACGATAAGCAAGCTCCTTGCACGCTGGCGTCAACGAGTCTCCCCGATTTTTGACTTATTTACTCATATGCAGTGAACTATAAAGTTCCATGGGCGCCGAAATCCAATTTTGTTGATGGGGCCAAGCCTACAATTCTACCTAGGGAGGTGTCTATGGGTATGAAATACCCCCCAGAAAATGCTTGGTCCAGGGGCTCTCCCCTGGAGAAGTTTCAAAAAACGCGTTTTTGAGCGTTTTGGGAATGTATATTTACCTTTATTTGTAATAACATACAAATGCAGAATAAAGTCCAATATAAAATTGGGATGGAGACTTGTATGAACACGCATTCTATGAAAACTGATTTCATTTCAAATATATATCTTAATAAAAAAATCACATGAAGTTTATTATTGATCATGAATAGAAAAAATTCTAAATAGAGTAAAGTGATTATCAATCAAATAATTAATTATCTCCACAAGATGAATGTTGGTCTTTCAGTGAAACGGAAATATTTCACCAGAGACAAATAATGCAAGTATATTAATGCAGGAATCAACGGTATCTTTACTCTTTCATTTCATTTGGTGACCACGGCACTTGATAAATTTTCTTCAATTCAATGGTCATTTAATATGAAGTGAAAAGATTGCCATTCACTGTTCAATAAGTAAAAATTTAAAAGGTTGCCATTTACTGTTCAATAATTGATTTTTTTAAAAATATAATTATCATTTGCTATATGTCTTTCATTGGACATGTAATGTATTAAGAAATCATATGTTAATTTATTGGAATGTTACCATGGGATTTAGAATAAATAGTTAAGTCTTGATCTGGCCTAATGGAATCAAGGTAATGTTGTACTTTCTCCTCGTCGCCATTGTTGAGTATTCGTCTATTTACTTGAAAAAAGGAAATACAACATTAACTTGATGCTGTTAGGCCAGATCAAGACTAAACTATTTATTCTTAATCCCATGTTAACGTTCTAATTAACATATATCAGCATATGATTTCTCAATACATTACATCTCTCCCTTCCTAAGTTTACAAAATCTGATAAGGATCTCTTCCACCGAAGCTCTTATTCCTTCTGGTATGACCTTATAAATTTTGTCCCCTATCCTTGCTTCAATAGTGGCTTTTGACCACGCGTCCCCGTCTCTCTGTAGTCTCTCACATAAACTTCTTCCCCCACTTTCAGTTTGATTTCTCTGCCCTTGTCTCCAATTGGTGTTTGATTTTCTTCCCTTAGTAAGTCCAACCTATTACTTAGCTCCCGCCCAAACATCCTTTTTGCTGGAGTTTCTCCTGTAGTACAATGGGTAGAAATTCGATAATTGAAAAGATTCTACTTATGGCTGTAGAAGTTGAAATTTTTTTTCTATGATTCCATAAGATGTTTCAATAGCGATTTTTTCTAATGTGGGGACAGCATTTTCAGCTGCCCTATTACTAGCTGGATGGAACGGGGGAATAGTAATGTGTTTAATAGTATTGAACCTGCAAAATTCCTCGAATTGTCTAGAAGTGACATTTGCTACATTAAAATCTCTCTCAGTTTCTCTCTGGGCGAAAAACTCTCACAGTTTCTTCAGTGTTGCCTCTGTAGAACTGGATGTCAGTTCACAAACTTTAGGCCATTTACTGAATGAATCGGTAACGGCAAGATAATATTTACCTTTTACCGATCCTGCATAGTCCACATGAATCCGCTCAAGAGGAGTATCAACAGAGGGCCATTTGCCTGTGTCTGATGGAGGCATTGGTCTTGATGACATACATACATCACATCTTTTGCAGTAATTCTCTATATCTTTATCCAATAAAGGCCACCAAAAATATGATCTGGCTCTTGACTTCATTTATGTCATTCCCAAATGAGCTGTATGCAGTTCATTCAATAACTTACTCTGAACGTTTTTGGAATCACTAACCTGTAACCCACAACAAAATGTCCAAGTCAGTGCTCAACTCCAGTCTTCTCAAAAAATATGGTTTCAGGTCTTCTTCCACAGAAACTGGCCATCTTTCCTCAACATATCTCAAAACCTTGCTTAGAGTTGGATCTGTAGATGTTTCACTCCTCAGTAATTTCATTGATACTGGCATCTCTGCTGCCACTAAATTAACATAATCTACTTCGTTAGAAATGTAATCTTCTTCATCCTCAACTGGCATCCTAGAAATTGCATCAGCTAAATTTGATTCTAAGCTTATGTGTTGGAATTTGTATTCAAACCCATATATATAAGTCGACCAACGCTGAAGCCGTCCTGCTGCCATTTCTGGGATTGCTTTCTCCTCTCCAAATATTGCTGCCAGTGGCTTGTGATCCGAATATAACGTGAATGTCCTTCCCATTAGATACTGGTAGAATTTTGTGATTCCCAAGTAAATAGACAATGCCTCTTTATGTATTGTTGAGTAACCACTTTCAGCATTAGTTAGTTTAGACGTACAAACCCTATAGGTCGTTTTGTACCATCCTTGAACTCGTGAAGTAGAACTGCAATAATACCATTATTAGATGCATCGCAATACAAGCATAGTGGTACTGCAGGATCAAAATGTACCAGAACTTGGTCCTTTCTTGCATTCTCAAATGCTTTCTGACACTGGCTATCCCAAACAAACTGGTTTCCTTTCTTCAAAAGTTTATATAAAGGTCCTAGGAGATCTGGTAATCTACTGATAAATCTTCCAAAATAATTTACTCCCAAGAACGATCTCAGTTCTGAAATGTTTTCAGGTCTAGGACAAGTGAGCAGAGCTTAAACTTTTTTTGGATCTTTCTAAATTCCATTCCTGTTTATCAAGTGTCACAAGTATCTCACCTCTGGTTTGAAAAACTGACAATTTTCTAAATGAAATGTTAAGCCAGCTTTAGAAAGTTTTTTTAAAACATTCTCTAAATTCCTCAGATGTTCATCTCGTGTTCGGCCTGTTATAATTATATCATCGAAGAAGTTAATCATGCCTACAGCTGGTTTTGAACCAAGAGTCAACCGATTCACCTTGAAAACGCCCTTGTGGCGATGGACCAAGCTAATAACATCTTTGTTCTTCTTCTAATTCCAATTGATCATAAGCTTGACAAAGATCCAATTTTGAGAATTCCTAACCACCTTGCAGAGTGACCCACTTCTTCAATTTTGGGTAATGGATGGCTCACATCTTCCAAATGAGGGTTAACTGTTATTTTGTAGTTTGCACATAACCTCAATTTCCCATTTTCCTTCAAAACAGGGACAAGTGGAGTACCCCAGGTTGAAGAGTCAATTTTCTCAATTATTCCCGTCTTTTGCAACCTCCAGTTCCTCATCTACCTCATTTCTGGAAGCAAAAGGAATAGGTAATGGTTTCACAAAACGAGGGTTCCAGGTTTTAACTAATTTTTCCAAACTTATAACAACCCAACTCTTTGGAGAATAAGCGTGGATGTTTGAAATCAATTTCTGTAAATTTCTTTCTGATGATTCAACATTTTTCACTTCTTCTGATTTTAACCATCTAATTTCTGAAGCCAATCACTGCCTATCAAACCTTGGCTTGCTTTAGCCACTACTAATAAATTACAATTGGATGTTTTGTTCAGCCATTCCACATCCACTGATAAGGATATAAAAAAGGCATAAGTAAATCAAATCTTTAAGTATCCGCTCATTTACTTGAATAAGAGAAAATACAACATTAACTTGATGCTATTGGACTACATCATTTCTCACGACAACCATGCAATTCGTAAGTTTCTCATGATCTTTTGCAGCGTAATGGATTGTATTTTCATTAAATTCGATTTGAATTATTGGTTCGTTATGAATCAGATTGAATACAAGTCAATATGCAGCAAAATATAATAGGAAACTTGAGAATTTATTGTATAGATCTCAATGAAGATTTTTTTGTAAAATTAAAAAAATCATCTACTGAAAATTTTAAAACAGTAAATAACAACCTTTTCAATTCATAATTATCCGCCTGCTATTGAATGAGAGTTAAAATTCTTGAAGAATGTCGTTTTACTGGAAGACCCTACATTTACACAATAGTTTAGGCAACGAATGCTCAAAAGAAGGTGCAGAGAGAAAATCTTGGAACATAATTTTTGAGCCTACAGCTCTGTTTGAGGTGGCTGTTGAACAAAGAAATCATTTACACATTTATATCATATCATTATCATATCACATTTATAAGGTTATGCACAATATAATCAAACTGTCTTCTACAAATGGATAGAGCTGCATTGTGTGATTCAAAGGTAATGGTTGAGGGATTAGATTAGATTTCTTTATTTATGTATGTTACAATATTTACTGGCTTATACACTAATTTACATTAAATGACGGTAATGCTAATTATTCAACGAATTTTTCCAAGTATAGATGATTAATCAATGAGAATAAAGAATTAGAATAACGATGATATAAAATTGTAATGAAACTTCATAAATCGGCGGTGTTTCAACAAATAATTGTCGACTCTTTATGAAGGATATGTTTTACTTTATTTCTAAGGCTCCTATACTCAATTAGACTGTCGAATGTCTTCCTGAATTTCCGGTGAGCTTTGTCTCTTCTACCCATCATTTTCAGTATGTCTTCAGTCATCCACGGTATACGTCATTTTTTATTTATTCTATTCATTTTTTATTTATAACATAAGGCGCATGTTTGTCATAGAATTCAAGAGTCCAATTTTCAAAAGTCTCCATCATTTCATCAACTGAAGTTAAGGCTTCAATGTGATGCCATGGAGTCTGAGCTACATCAATCAAAAAAGCGGGTTCATTGAAATGTTTAAAGTCTCTAAAAGTTATGGATTTTTTTGATGGTTTTGATGGCTTTTGAGAAAGCACACAGTAAATCAGGTCATGTCCAGAAATAGCTGGGACTGATATTTGTCCTGTTTGAACAACTTCGATGGGATCACTAACTATGAGAAAATCAATGAAAGTGTCAGATTCATTTGTATGGTGAGTTGGATCAAGTGGTAGAATAGTCAAGTTGAGGCACTGAAATATGTTAGTGACCTGATAATAGTCAATGTTACGATTAGTCATATTGAGGTCAGTGTTCATATCAACCATGACAAGGACACGGTTATAAGATGGCATAAGAGAAAGCAATGCATTTTAAAAATCAGTAAAATGACTGATTTTCGGAGGACGATAGCAAATTCTAACAAGTAGGCTAATCTATTAGGTCTGTACAAAGATAATTCAAGGAACATGAATTCTGGTCTAGCAGAGTATACTGGCTCAGATATGAGTAATATTTTAGTTTTTATACCGTCTTTGACATACACTGCTACGCCCCCACAAGCTTTATTCAACCTATCATTACAGAATCAAGATGCGCTGGCATCAAGCTTTGCAGCCACGCTCATCGTGATAGTAAACTGACTGTGACTAGAGCTAGAAACTGAAGGGAAGAATCTATCATAAAATTTTTTCGAATCGGTGTGTTGGTAGACTGGCATTGAAGGAGTGAGGGTGGTCAGCTGTGGAAAGCTGTAAGAGGTGGCGGACAAACATAGTAATTCTCCACCAGCTTCCACTGAAGTGGCAACAACACTATTATCGGGTACAAATCTGAAGTGACAGCCTAACTGGCTGGATTTCTATTATTGGCTGGAATACAAAAGGGACTTAATTGGAATAAAGTGTATCATAGATCTGCTCAGACGACTAGTTTAGAAAATTGTTTAGTGGCTCTCCTTTATCTTGTGCAGATCAGCAATCCTCTCGATGGTGAGCACTCTCTTGGTATCCCCGTACTTGGTTGCTACCTTGATTCGTCCGTCAACGCTCAACGTGAAGGTCAACTGCCACGTTCAGGATCCTCAGCCTCTCCGACATCAGGTCCTCCCGAATCGTGATCCCGGACCCCTTCAGCTTGCGTTTAGCATCAAAAACCATCCGTCTCGTCCTGTAGCTGATGAAGCAGAGGATGATCGGGCGGTGCTTTGGCTTGGGCTGTCCCTGCTGGTGAAGCTAACGCTTTCCTTGACGCTATGAGAACGGTTGATGTCCTCCAGGGTGACGGGCAGGTCCGGCTTATCCTTGAATACCTTCAGGGCAAGCAGATCGGTGTCCTCTTGGTCAGTTTCAGGGATCCCGAAGATACGGATACAGTGGCGCCGTCCGTATTGTTCGAGGTCATCAACCCTCAATCGGCAATCGACCTCCAGGTCACGAATCCTCTTGTTCAGCCATAGATTTTCCTGTTGCAGGGCCTCAAACTCCCGAAACACCGCTTCCATTGCAGAACTTACTGCCTTAACATCTTTTTCCACTTGTTCCTTTATAATTGAAAGGAACTCGGTGGACAATGGCAGCACACCAGAAATAGATTGGCCAGGCGGTCGGGTCGGTGGAGTGGAAGTAATCCGTGCCTGCGGGGTGCTGCTATGTTGAGCCGTTGGTGTGTTGAATTAAATGTTGTATATTATACAGCTGCTCAACCGTCAAAACATTTCATTCATTGAAAATACTTTCACTTGGAAATCGTTTAGGTTTGCCCAAAATGGCCTGTAATAATGTTTTCCTATATTTACCTTGGAAATTGACCATTCCTGCACTGATTACAGAAAGCGAAGAATCAATTTCCCGCACTAGTGCGAAAAGTATTACTTTGTGTACTCTTAATACTTTGCATATTATCTTGCAGAGTTGAGTTGGAGACGTTGAAGCGAGCGGTTGTGTTTTCGGAAGCTCTCTTATCGAGTTTGATAATGCCATTAGATTGTGTGATTTACTGGTTACAAGTCGAAATGTTTGTTGCTGTGTTCGGTGCTATGCTTTTTAGGTTAAATAATGCCTGTAAATCAGCAGTAAATTGTAAAAGTTGTAATATTCTTGCAGCATGTGTTGTTTTAATTCTGTTGGCCATCGCTGGCATTGAGTCTAACCCGGGTCCACAGAAGACTGTCAATGATTTGTTTCAAAAATTAGAAAATATAGAAAAAATAATTGTGGACATTCCCGAAATGGAAAGTGCTGTGTTGAACATAAATAAGGATATTGTGGTATTGAATAATGATGTTGCAATGCTTAAGAAACATTGTGATCGTCTTTCTAAAAAACAGCCAATTAAAGGTCGACGTGGATCGCTTAGAGGGATTTTCAAGATGTAACAACTTAGTGTTCTACAACATTCAAGAGGAGAACGGGAAGAACAGTAACATGTGTGAGGTCATAATCGAAGATATTATTTGGACAAAATTGAATGTGAATATGGAGCCATATGACATAGAGCGAGCACATAGAATTGGTCGTCGAACTGAAAACGGTAGGCCAATCATTGTAAAGCTTTTGAATTTTAAGAAAAAGCTAGAAATCTTAAGTCAGAGGCAGAGATTCAAAGACTGTAATATCATAGTAGAAGAGGATTTCACGGCTCGCGTCAGAGGTACATGTAGGGAACTAAAAAAAATCTTGCCAATTGCTAGGAGAGATGGAAATCACGCCGTTTTACAATACAGCAAACTTATAGTCAACGGTCGCCCTTACTCGCTGGATGAACTGAAAAGTAAATTTGAAAGTAGGAGCGGTCAGGATCTGATAGGTGATGATGAGAATCAAATAAGCGTGGATTCATGTATGAACTCTGCTTTAGTTGAAGATGGGTCTTCGGCATCGGACCAAATTATAAATGACGAGACAATTCAGGTCGTCCACATAAGTCTATCACAAATATCTTCAATTCAAAATGAATCTATTACTCAATTGTCTCAGACTGCGCCATCGAGATTGAAGATTGAAGCAAAAGCGCTCATCCACGTGGAAGGGGACAACCCAGTCAAGAAAGCTAATCACAATGTGCGCCCGAGGATCAACTCAGATCGTATTTCCAGGGTGCTCCGGTCTAATACGGTGGCAGTGGGGTCACAAATAAATGCGACAAAGTACTCGAAGACCCCTGCAACAAAACCTTCTGGAATGAAAGCATGGCTAGACGGAGGAAAAACCGTCACACACTCCCGCCACAGCGCTACTTCGAGGAGCGGTCGGCGACTCTCACAATAGCAGACGGGGAAGACTGGAGAGAGCAGCCGTTCAGCAGTAGGCCTACTGCCAATCAGCAATGAAGCAGCTCGATCCAGAAGCGAGGAGATGGAGGTGACAGGTAGAAAAGCAAACAAAGTCAAGGTAGGATCAAGAGAGAATATTTCATAATATTTAAAAATTCTTTTTTGGAACTCTCATGGTCTTAAAAACTTTCTGAATTTAGATAAAACCCAAACGGAACAGTTCAAAAAAATTGATATAATTTGTTTAAGTGAAACCTGGTTCGTGGACTCTTCTAATTTTAAGTTTCAGTAATTTAAAGATTATATAGTTTTTAGTACACCAGCCAAGAAAGGAATAAATTCGAGAGGTAGGGCTAGTGTAGGTTTAATTATATTGATAAAAAGTAATTTAAAAGCATCCTTGATTAATGCTAAGGACATCATGCTTATGGTTAAAGTCAATTGTCCTGTAGGCAGTATCATTATTTGTTCAATTTACGTGAAACCTGATATAAATGCAAGTTCTGTTAATGAGCTCCAAGATTGCCTATTGAAGCATGAGCTATTACTTTCATCTTTTCCGGTTGTGATTGGTGGCGATTTCAACTTGAGAATAGGAGATTTGAATCAGTGCCTCGAGAGCGAGGTATTCAACAATTCAGATCTATGCGCTGTTAGAATATCACGAGACGGTTTTGTTTCAAGGAATGCTCAAAAATTGGTCAGTATTATGGAGGATAATTTATTTTTTGTTATGAATGGGAGAAGTAGAAGTGATAGGCCTATTTCAGGTCAATTCACTTTCAGTAATACTAACGGAAGTAGTGTGATAGATATCGTCTGGGTGAACTTAGAGAGCTTTCCTTATATTTCAGATATGGAGGTTTCCGATTTAGTTCTGACTTCCGATCACCTACCGCTTATTGTTTCTACCGAAATTAGTTCGGATAGGGTGATAGAGACTTTTTCGAATGAGCATCAAACAAAGTTCTGCTGGAACGATTCATGTAAATCAGAATATAGTAGTGATTTCGTAGCACCAAATAGATCATGTGATAATGTGGATAATGTTCAGAGTTTGGCTGACAATTTGATAAAGGGTATCATAGAAAAAGCAGATTCTCTAGGCATGATGAAAAATGTTGTAAGAGTCACCGAGTTCAGAAATAAGCCCTGGTACGATAGGCATTATAATGAATTGAAGAGGGAGCTACGCAAAGCATACAGAAATTATAAAAGTGGAATTCAAGATGTAAGCGCACTAAATCATTTCATGAGCTGTAAAATGTTGTACAAGAGTACAGTAGAACAGAAAAAGGAAGAATTCAATGATCATATAAGACAAAAGTTTAAAAATGTTACAAACGCAAAAGAATTCTGGGGAACGGTACGGCTGGTCAGGGGGAAAAGAATGCAGAATTTAACCACATTAATTTAGAGGAATGGGCGAGGTTTTTCTAAAGAAAAATATGAACCATTGGAAAGAATTGTATATTCTTCGATGTAAGACATCCACTTATCTATAAAACAGTAGATTTGTTAGAGTTAGAGAATAAACTGAGAAGGCTAAAGAATGGGAGTACACCGGGCTTGGATATGATTTCATACGAATTTTTCAAATTTTTAGCTTTCGAAGGAAAAGAGTTGATGATTCACCTATTCAATTCAATATTAGAGACAGGTGAAATTCCAACAAATTGGTCAAGGCTGTAAACTGGATCCCAAGAACTACAGAGGTTTAGCTATTGCGAATTGTATTCTCAAACTTTTCACCGGCATAATAACAGACAGATTGGCACTGTGGGCGGATCCAAAATACTGACTTTCCATAGAGGTCGATTAAGCAAATGTAATAAATCCAGTATCGAGCTCGGGGAGGAAAAAAAAAGAAATGTGTAGCCAGTATAATTATTTAGGAGTTATATTTCAATCATCAGGAAGATATACAGAGATGTTAAGACGATCAATAAGTAGAGCTAAAGCAGAATCAACGATGGCGATTAATGCTCTATCTACAGTCAGATCAGAGAAATGGATAGAAAAGATGAAGTTGTTTGATACCGTTGTCATTCCATCATGCCTATATGGTTCAGAGGTTTGGGGTTTGGGTTATGAAGAAGCAATAGAGAAAGCTCAGTTATTCTTGTTGAAACGTCTGCTGCTGCTGATACGGTCGACACCGAGTTGGAGTGTCACATTGGAGACTGGTAGGCCGAAACTCAAGCCAAATGTCTTTAAAAGATGCCTGTCATGGTTGATCAAAGTTGTAAACATGGCAGAGTCTAGGTACCCTCATGTGTGTTATCGTCTTCTATTAAAAACTAACTTCGAAGGTAATTGGACGTCTTATATGAAGAGGGAGTTAGAAACGGTTCAGTTTCGGAATTTATGGACAGAATATGGAAGTGTATTCGGGGAGGATGATAGAGGAGGATAGATGTAGGTCTGACAATTCTCAAATGTCTCCTTTGTATAGAATGTTCAATCCTGATTCGGTACTGGGAGAACAGCTTACTTTTCAGCTGCCAATTCGAATGATTAGATGCGTAACACAATTGAGATTATCGGCAAAAAGTACATTCATTTAAATTAATGGTAACAGGTATCAAGTTGACCCACAGAAAATATGTCCCGGTTGTGAATCACAGTTAGAAACAGTTCTGCATTTTCTTCTTATTTGTCCCTCTTATGAAGGCCTCAGGATTCAATACATTTCGCCTCATGTTCATAACATAGTTCAGAGCGTTGATAAAATAATGGTTTTATTATCTAATTTTAATGTTAAGAAAATTGAACATGTTTATCAATATAGGAGGGATACTATGGTCTCTGAAATCATTAGGGCTACATAATCAATAATGATTCTTTTCGATGGAAATGGAAATATTTTAAAATGGTTATTGTTAATTGAGTAGGTTCTTTTTATTGAAAGTGAAGTCTGTAAACTAATTGAATAAGTTAAGTTGCTTGGAATTGTTAAGTTTTTTGAGTTTAGTGGATTTGTTGAATGTATTGAATTTATTGAATTTGTTGAACTTGTTGAATGTATTTAAGTTACTGAGTTATTTGAATGTGTTCAATCTATTCAATTTATTGATTAGGAATTACCTTGTACCTTCTAATGTGAGCTTGTTGAATGTTAGCAATTCATAGTAATATTGTTTATTGATTGTAATGTGGGCACTTTCATTGTTCGTGGTTGGATGCAAATTTACAATTGGATCTTGTTATTAGTTTGATCTATTGCCAAACATTTTGTTTATGTGGTTTAATTTAGTCATTGTTAGAAATTGTTATACTCAACTCATTTGTATGGTTATACCGTGTACAAATAAAATGATTTATTATTATTATCATTATCTTGCAGCCATCCCAATCAGCTGTTGACATTGTTGGCGTGTATTTTGAATGCGAATTTGTTCTATCTATATTTTTCTGATTTTCAAAATGAATAAAAACGAGAACCCATTTAATTATACATTTTGAATATTATTAATTATATATTATTTCAAAAAAATATTTTTCTCATTCATAAATTGATTGGTTGAAAAATTATTTAGAAATTAAGATCTACTCAAAATTATTCAAATTTTCAAATTAATTGGATTAATTCAATTTTTAATTTGAATAAATTATCTATTATTAATTTTCGATTGGATTATCAAGTTTAAAATAAATAAAAGTTGTTATTAATAACAAAATTATACAGACAAACATTTGATGGATTTCAGCCATCATTTTACCCATAATTTACCACTTTTCATATTCAATGGTAACTGTAGGAAAAATTTAATGTGAAATACGTGCGCAAAGTTCCTCTGCTGCACTCAAGAAACCATTCCGCCCTTGCCTACGACTCGTGCGTAAACATTACTTTTGGTGCAGAAAACTGTCACTTTGCGCACTAGTTGCACAAATAACTATTCCTGGATGGTGAATATCTAATTGTAGTGATTCGAATAAGATGCAGCCCAAATTTTTATACCATACTGGATATGAGATTGAATGTAGGCAAAATAAACTAATATTGATACGGCTATGTTACTCAAGCTGCTGATATTATAGAATTTGTTGATCCAGTGCTTGAGTTTATTACAAAGCTTCTCTACGTGAATATCCCATCGCAAATGCTGATCAACTATAACGCCTAGATGTTTAAAATAATTTTATCTTTTAAATTTTGAGCAGCCACATCTATTATTCGAAATTGAAAGAGTACAGTTTAAATCATGAATATGAATTTGGTCTAGATGAAGTGGTTGGCCAACCATATTGGGAGAGAAGGTCATGAAGACACTTTTATTCGAATTAAGTGTGAGAATGTACTCATCTAACTAGGTCTTAACAGACTTCAATCCCGACTTTGCAGTTTTCTTAAACTACTCCCAAGACGGTCCGGTAAATATTAGAGCGGTATCATCCGCAAAAGCGAGTGTCACACAATTTTTCAATTCAAGTTTGATTAAATAATTGATATATAGAAGAAAGAGAATCTATTTCTGAAACTATGCGTTTAACATACAATAATTCTATACAAAATTAAATATTACATTATTCCCTACAAGCTTAATCTGAGAATAATTATTGTATCTTCTTTAGTTTCCGAGGAACCTGTTCGTTCTTAAATGTGTGATATTACGAAAAAACTGTTTTGCTTATTTTCTCTTCTTGGCTTCATAATTTTCCAACGATTAATAAAAAACTCTGTGCTTCTTATGAACTCATAGAGATCAGTAAAAACAATTCTATTTTATGTAAAATTTAACATTTTCATGCAACTCCCTACGATTTATTGCAGAAGGTTTTGTGCTGAGAGTTGAATCTTTAGTTCTGCAACAATTAATCGGTTGGCAGTTGATTTTGAAAGGAATGCTTGGAACACAATTTTTGACTATGAATATTTGTTTGGAAGAGGTAGGCCGGGGACAACACACGAACGGTTTTTTGCCGGGTTAAGTGCAAAGTACACCGGAAGGCATGGAGAAGGACACACATCGCCGGGCCGGTTAAAAACCGGACCCGGCGAGAAAATCAGCCGGCGGAACAGCCGGCTATTCTCTACTTCGCCGGGCCGGCTGTTTTGCCGGCTATCCGGCTGTTTCGCCGGCCAGCAGGTTGAAGGGCATTGTACATATATGGAGATGAACACACGGTTCGGCAAACAGCCGGCCGGCCCTTCCACTACATCTACTCTTCATCACTACTCTACTCCACCACTCTTCTTCAGTCATTCGTAGTTCACCCCTCGAAGTAGTTGTGTGTGAATTGTTCAGTATCCAGAGTTCTTTAAAAATTCTAAGTGTAATTTTGAATAAAAATAAATTATGCCAATAAAAATTGAGAAAATATAAAAAATTGCTTGTAAAAAACTCATTTTCATATATAATTTGTTGAGATCACAATAAACAACTGGCATTATGTAATGTTATTGATATTATTAATATGATATTTAGATATGTTTGTTAGCTTGGAACAATGCCCTGAGTAGGCCTATTATTGGTAGGCAGTTGGTAAACACTCTGTATGATCTGTAACATTAAACATATCAGTGCATTTTATTGTAAAATGTACTTGTTTTGTGGAATTTGACTTTTCAAGTTTTTAAATTGCCGCCATTTTGAAAATGTATATGTAAAATCTGCCAAAGTTTCATCATTGCATCTTAAACCGTTTTGCAAAATACAGTAAACTGTTTGCAAACGATTTCACATACAGAAAAAGTCACATATTATAAGTTTTCTTATGTCATAAGAAAACGTAAGAGCTTACCTTAAAGTAACTGCCAGCATCTCTTGTGGAGGAATACAATCTCTCATGTTGGTATTTTGTCCTTGTATTTTACATTACTCTTAAAGAAAAGCTCAACAAATGTGGTCACCGACAACCGAAAATAATTAAAAAACTTATATTATCATCACTCCTAAGTTGGACAAATAGAGAATAAAATGCTCCATGAAGCTGTCTTTTCTCTAGAATTGAATGAATTCAAACACTTCGGATCCGTTTCCTCTTTCTCCTGTGGTGGAGCAAACATAGCACAGCCAATTTCTGAGCTCTTGACAGTACCATTGCATAAATGCGACTGAGAACCAGAAGTTCATAGGCCGGTATATGCTAAGTACATTAGAAATATTCTGTTATTATTGCTGCCGTGTCCGGCGACCGTCGAACGGCAGTTGCAGTGTGTTCTGGTATTCAACCGGCGCCGGTTTTGCCGGCGGTAGTTTTGCCGTGTCGTGTGTCCCTGGCCTTAGAACTTATTCAAAACACTAATTTTCTGCTTTTCCAAGGCTTATAAATCTCAAATGATGTAT
Source organism: Nilaparvata lugens (assembly GCF_014356525.2). NCBI lineage: Eukaryota > Metazoa > Arthropoda > Insecta > Hemiptera > Delphacidae > Nilaparvata > Nilaparvata lugens. The sequence continues at coordinate 75,074,694 of NC_052518.1, read as the reverse complement.
AATGCTAACAATACTATAATAATAAATAATTAGTATAATTTCTTATTATGTTATTAGAAATTTGGTCATAGTTATCACAGCGCCCATGGCTCACCCCGTGCGCTAAAATATGATTAGTTCCCTTGAGGAAGACGCTTGTCCTGTTTTTACCAATGAATTATTGCATTGAACCCCGCACGCTCATCCCCTAACCACGAGTATGGACGCCCATGTGAAGTTCTATTGATTCTCATTATAATATGATACGGATTTCAAAATCATGAGCGAGTTCTCCTGCCCGGGGGCTTACTAATATATATTTTTATTGAATTCTCCTCCTCTGTCAGTTCAATGATCAGTCATGATCAATGGATATGTCATTACCTATTCTCAATGTGTCCGTACTCTTGGAGTCTTAGTTGACAGTTCTCTCAACTTGAATGAACAGACCACACATGTGTGTAATAAAGTTTTTGGTAGTATGCATCAGCTGAAAAAGATTAGGAATTATCTGCCTAAATCAGTAAGAGCGTTGATTATTAACAAGTTAATGCGTTGATTATTCCATTCCATTATTACTGTTGCATTGCATATAATGATATTTCCAATGAACTGAGTAACAAATTTCAGCGGTCTATGAACTTTGCTGTGCGTTTCGTCTTTGATGCCAGAAGGGATGCGCATAACACTCTCCTCTTTGCTGATCTTGGCTGGCTTAAACTAAGGGAGCATCGAAAGTTCTTCATTCTCTGTCTGACTAGGTGTTAGTTCTGGATGAGGGACCAGGCTACCTTCGCGAATCTTTCACACTTATTTCTTTTAATCCGGGACGAGGAAGAAGATCACACCAATATAAGCTGTATATTCCATTGCATCAAACAGCAATTTTTAATCATTCTTTTGTGGTTACGGCCACAGGAGAATGTAATGAGTTGCCTGAAAATATTGTGCTATCCGGCTCATTGTCTACTTTCAAAAAAAAGGCTCCACCAACTTCTTAGTAGCTACAAAGCTTAGAGTGTAGTATTCGGCATTGATATTTTGTATGTTTGCTCTTCATCTCCATTTTTTGCGATTTTCATATAGAGTTTATGGATGGATTTTCAGCATTGAGGGCGGGTTTTAGTGTGGTTATTATTATTCCATTTGAATTTATTGGACCAATAGTAGTTTGCAGGGGTGCCCATCCCCCCAATGGTCCATGTCGCAAAATTCCCCCCCAAAATTCTCAAAATTTGGTATCCATTTAGGTACTTAAAAACTGTATATTGAAAAATACCCCCATTTTCCGTAGTTTTTTCCAAAAATCCCCCCAAAAATTCAGCCTCATGTCGCAACTTGTGACATCAAAACATGCTGTGGGCACCCCTGGCAGTTTGATTATGGGAACTTTTCTATCTTATACAATTATCTTTTTAATTCCAGTTTTCTTCTTCATCATCTGTTTCTTCATTCATCATAACTTTCTTTTACTTTTTTATTATTATTCTTCATTAATTTGTTTCAACTATGTTCTTCCTTCTTCATCATATGTATCTTAATATTTTTCAATTTTAATGAGGTTATCATTTTTTTTTGTCTTTATATTTTCCAATTATTTTCAACTTAGTTTACTTATTATTTCTTCTTTTGTACATTTAGAATAATATTATTTTCCATTTATTAATCATTTATTATCATTTTGTAATTTCGCAATGTTGTAATGTTATAAATGCAATAGGTTCTTCATGACCTGGCATGCGATAAATAAATAAATAAATCAATCCGTGGTGCGTTCATTTCTTGTTCCTATTACAATATGAATTCATCTCCACCCTATAGTCCACGAACCTGAAATATCAATGTGTTCTCTTTCGAAGAGCACAGAATTCTGTCTTGGGTGCCGTTAATCAATGGTGTCAAATTCAGATGAATTGGACTATGATGTAGAATTGGTTTTTCTAAAGAAGTATATTTTCTAATCTGGTATGGAGTTGGTATGATATGTCATTTTCTTCTTGAATTGAGTAATGAGGTTAGAGTGATTGGAGTGGGTAGGAAGGTCTTTTTCCGGTGTACTAAAAGTAGGCTATTAATACTATTTAAAGTTCAATTCGAGGCGATTTTTTAAAGCAATATTCTTCTCTGTCATCACAGCAAGACTCTTATTGACCGAGCGAAGTGAGGTCTAAGATTCAAGTCGACGGTTTAGCATTCCTCTTCATGTTTAAATGTTTATATGTTGTGCATTTACAGCGAAACGCTATAATAGATTTTCATGAAACTTGACAGGTATGTTCCTTTTTAAATTGCGCGTCTACGTATATACAAGGTTTTTGGAAATTTTGCATTTCAAGGTTAATATAAAAGAAGAAAGGAGCCTCCTTCATAATTATGCCAATATTAGAGTAAAAGTAAGACCATAGAATTATTCGTCATAAATCAGCTGTCGAGTGGATTATAAATTGCATGCCATGACACATGCAATTCAATATCTCAATGTAACTTGGTAAAAAATCAGCTGCTTGTAGACTATTAATTGCATGCCTCATTGAATACAATTTTTATGCACTATCAAATGAACTATTGATTGCGTGCAATTCATTTATTTAGCATATGGCATTTTTTGTCTAATTTTTAAGTGCACGTCGAGGGATGAAATATACTGTATTGCCTAGGGACTGGCTACAGTGAAGTCGTTAGCCTCGCCCAGGTAGGCACGTCTCTCACACTCAAATATAATGTGGTGCACTGTCTGCTCCATCGCCCCACAGTCACATTCTGGGGAGTCTCCAAGTCCCCAATTGAAAAATGACGCATTGCATCTCCCATGCTGGATTCGAATTCTGTTGAGTGTCACCCAGATGCGCCGGGGGAGCACGAAACCAGGAGGCCCAGTGCATGAGAAATAGCTCTCCGGTATTCCAGGGGGCACCTCCTCTCCCCATCTCTCTGTTCAGAGAGAACCTCTCATCTCTCAATTGCTTTGCCATCCTGACCGCTGGCCTTCTGGACTTGAGCTCCCTTCTATATAAATCCGAAATGTCCTGATGGATTGGGAGTAGATGATTGTACGAAATCCTTTCATAGAGCCGAAGGAGAGCTTGTGCTCTGTGAAGAGGAGGTGGGGGTATGCTGCAGAGCACTGGGAGCCAGGAAACTGGAGTGGATTATAAGGCTCCTGTAATTATTCGCATTGAATTATTCAGCTGCACATCTACAAGGTGAGTGTGACAACTGTTCATCCAGGAAGATGCACAGTACTCAGCAGCAGCATACACCAGGCCCAGACCAGAGCACCTCAGAGTTGAGGAAGATGAGCCCCAAGTTGTGCCATATAGTTTCCTAATGATGTTGTTTCTTGTCTTCAACTTGGCTGCTACATTTCTTAGGTGCTGATTAAAAGAGAGGGTCCTGTCCAGGGTGATGCCAAGATATTTCGGAAACTTATTATGTTTCAAGGCAGCACTATTCATTAAGACTTTCAGCTCAGCATTTGCTAGTTTATTGCTCAGATGAAAGGCTGATACTTCAGTTTTCCCAGGGCTGGGGCACAGCCTCCACTTCGAACAGTAGTATGTCAGTACTGCCAAGTCACTTGTTAGTGTCTCCTCTCCAGTCTCAAGGTCACTTCTCTGTGTAGCCAAAGCTAAATCATCTGAATATGCAAATACTCTGGACCTGATTCTTGGCAGGTCTGAGACATTAAGGTTGAAAAGGAGAGGAGCCAAGACAGACCTTGTGGCAGACCATTGTCAAGCCTTTTTGTTCAACTCATCTCATGCCCAATCAAAACCTGGAAAGATCTGTTTTTCAGCATATTGTTAACAAGTCTTACTGTTTGTTGACATGGAATGATTTGCAACATTTTATATATTAGACCTTCTCGCCAGACTGTATCATATGCTGCCTCCAAATCCACAAAAGCTACAGCTGTTTTTTTCTGTCTTTGATATCCAGCCTCAATGAATGTTGTCAGTGCCAAGACTTGGTCCTCACAGCTGCGCTCTGGCCTAAAGCCTGCTTGCTCGATAGGGACTATCTCTAGGATTGCTGTGCTTATCCTACTATAAAGCAGTCGCTCTAGTAATTTATAAACTGAGCTAAGCAGAGCTATTGGCCGATAGCTTTCGACCTGGTCAGCCATCTTCCCAGGCTTCAAGATTGCTACAATTTTTTACCTTTCCATAGTATGTGGGATCTTTCTTGTGGCAAGTATGTCTGAACAGAACCGGCTCAACTATCGCCTGGCCTTTTTCCCAGCATTGAGTAAAAATTCGGGGTGAATTCCATCGAACCCAGGAGCCTTATCAGGTTCGTAGTTTTCATGTCCCTCAGAGCATTGTCTATGTCTTCAACACTGAATGGGGCAGAGAAATGTGTGTTTGATATAACTCTCTCCCTAAGGATCTTCAATTGTCTTCTTATCTCATCATTGTGCTCCAAATTGTGGTTCACCATGGAAGTTCTAATAATGTGCTCAGCAACCAATTCAGGCTCCACTTCAGTTCCTTGCCTAGTTGGCATTCTAGCTGCACCAAGTTTTCCCAATAAGGTCCATGCTTGTCGACTAGAATGTGTAAAATCGAGCCTTTTCACTGATTTATCCCATCGGTCTCTTCTTGTACCATCCATCTCCTTCAGAAGCTCCTCAGCAATGCGTCTATTTCCACTATCTTTTAATCTTTTGTAGAGGTTGTTGCATTCATCATTCCAGCCAGGTATATATTCTTTTCTGTATCCCCTTGGAATGTGTTTCTTGGCTATTGCAATTACTGCACCAACAAACCTCTGTTAACTATCCTTGGTGGCAGGTATCCATCGTACACACTTGTCAAGATCCACTGCATAGTAATTCCACCTGGCCTTAGAGAAGTTCCATCTCGGTCGCTGCACTGAGTTAATCAGGGGAATCTGGATGCCTATGTAAATGAGAACAGGCTGGTGCTGACTATGAGGAAAATCAGGTAAAACAGAAAGAATTGCAGGCAGTGGTTGTCCAGAGATATTTCTACTAGTGAAGCACAAGTGAGGATTATAGTCTCTTCCCCATGCAGCCAATTTGAAGGTCCCTCTGTCTTTGCCATCGAAAACTAGATACATATTGTTCCTTTCTGCCCATTCAACAAGGGACATGCCACAGCTATTATTCTGACTATAGTTCCATGCATCATGGTGGCTATTAAAGTCTCCAATGAATATGCATGGATAATCAAGTTGTGGCAAGACCTGGACTGGCCACTCCACTGCAGGGGGCTTATACACATTAACTATGGACAGGTCGTCTATTCTCAGTACAACCACGTGGATATTATTTTCCTGACTCTCTGAGATAAGTGTCACATCCTCCAAGTTTGCTCTCACATTTATTTAGCTATGCCATAAGATCTATGGTATGTAGCCCCAATAATTTCATATCCAGGATTGCAATAACATATGCATTACTCGAACTTTTTCTGCTTTGAACTTGGGCTGTCCTGTTTGCAGTATGTCTTCAAGGAGATTAGCTTTTGATGTTAGCATTTTTGATACACCAATCCCACCAGCCATTAGCCGCTTTCACTCCGATATCTCGCCGACACGACATACAGACAGCATTTACTCTGATGGACAGTATAAGATGAGGCTGCAGTTTATAACTGCGTGAGGTCTACTGCTCACAGAACTACTAGTTTATATTGACACATAATCCTGAAGTTCAAATGAATGTATGAGATCGAATACTGAGGCACTGGAGCTCTCCAGTATCCAGTATCACAGAAAGAGCAACTTGGATACCGAAAAAGATTTCAACAATTCCGAAACAAAATTCTGAGAAAAGTCGAAACATCCACGGTTTCATCTGGAGGTGGAGTCAGTTGCAAACGAAAATAACATGGAATCTTGCAGATAGTAATAGAAACATAGATAGATAGTATCTAGAAACATGAGATTTGAAGAAATCGCTCAACTACCTCACGTATAAGCTGCTACTATTGAAGAGAGCCAAACTCTTCAATTATGTAGTGTTGGGTGATATTAATATCAAAGCGTAACTGTATTAATATTGTGAGTTTGTACTTAATACATTATAGTATCATTGTTATTTAATGAATATCTTATTCATTTTATAAAATCAATAATTAGAACTTCGAACTGGTTGTCCTGGTGAGAGCTATTAATCTCACCACTTGAACTCACTATTATATTGGGAAGAAATTGTTCATAAGCCATTCTAAAACTACATTGCAACAGATATTCATATAAATATACTGGCGCACTCTAGTGCATAATTGTTTAATTGTTTGTTTTGTAGTTTTCAAGTCAGTCGGTTTGCATAGCTGTCTTCGTTGACAGGACAGTTCGACTCGTTTGTTGATTTGTATTTCTATCGGAAATTATTAATTGTAATTCCGTGTCTCCGATCGTAGGGAGTAACAATTGAATTTAAAGTACATTTGAGAATTTGAGTATTTTTTATATCGAAAGTAGTAGTGATTTTTACCTAGTAAAATTGAGAAGCATAATTCCATACATGATTCAACAACTCTCTGCAGTGCCTGGCTGCATCAGAAATCATCAGAGGTCAAGTGATTTATTTACATTTCTCTATTCCTTAATTCTTTCCTTATCCCTTTTACCACCCAAACCTATAGATAAAAATCACTCTGACTTACAGCATAGATCATCAGCCGGGGTAAGTTATAATAATAGAGTTTTCCATTGCATCATGAATGGATTCATTAGTATTTTTCTGCCAGAATATATTGAATATTAAATCGATTAAAATTACAGTCCACTTAATCAGAAATTTGTATTACTAGATTATAATATGGTGTTGGTGTTCTTGATAGTGAAAAAGTTATGAAGAGGAAGTGACTTTGACTTTGGATTTAGCATTAATAAGTACAGCAGAACACACAAAACATTTGAGAAAGTATACAAAAGTTTTTTTTTAAGGGGCTATGAGAAATCGCGAAAAGTCTGAAAACTTCTGGATGATAAATTTCGGTATACAATTTTCTCAACAAATAGAATAGATACCATTCAACATGCAAACTTGTGAATGACACAAAAATGTAACTGTCTTTCAAACATTGAATGACAAGACAAAAGATTAAACCTTTGCAGAGGCGTTGAGGACAAATTAACGTAACCGTCGAAAAAACTATTGTATCAAGCATACAATGATATACGGGGTTATTTATTTTTACAATTTATTTATTCACACTCACACCAAAAAAAACAAACTACCAATTCAAAATTTGAAAATTAAACCAGTCAATAGGAGAATCCTAAAACTTATAGAAATGCAATTGATTAATGATTCCAAGGTTTGAGATTCATTCTTGAGATAACAGTTGTTAATAAATTTAAAAATTCGTATGCAACTCACACTTTTAATATATTTCACATTTTGTTTGTTTTGCCATTCTCTCTGCAATATTCTAGTCAAGGTATTTATATTTGAAATTCTAAAAGTTAGTTCACAACTTGTATATCGTCATTTTCAAAATCAGTATTTCAATTACAGTGTATATATTTATGTGTCAAGAAATATAAATAATCTTTGTATCCTCTTTAAAAAAATATATTTTTTTTTTAAATATTACGTAGGTTTTTATTTCTTGATATTTAAGAGTAGCCCTAAAAAAGGTGATATTTTATGTGGTATTTATGAAATCAAGCATTTTTCTTTCTCCTTCCAAATCGAATCAAACATGGCCCATCATGTGAAGATAATATTTTTGTGAGAATTGTCAGATTCGGCCAGTACGAAAATATTCGTTTTGAATCTACCCAATTTTGAACTGATCAAAATTTATTGCTGAATAGTTTTTCATTGTTACAGATGTGGAGGAGGAATGTCATCAATGTGCTACCATGGATTACTTTTATATGTGAGTAACAGGAACAATTTTTCATTCATTCAACTTCCATTTACAAAAACACTTCAGCCTTCCATTTTCACTGAATTGCTACATAACTTCTTTCAGGATAAATTCATATTGAATGGCTGAATATTGAGGAAATAGTTATCATTACATATTACGCCGCTAATGAATGCCAAATGAAACAGACTTATTACAATAATGAACATCACTCCACTAAGTTCAAAAAAGAAAGTTTTGGGGGATCAAAAAAATAAATTCTCCCATCAATTTGGAAAATCGAAGTGAATGTAGTCAGAGGGGGGTAGTTAACCTCTCAGGCTGAACCGTCTAATCACACAGATTGGATAAGGGTAGTAGTGCTATCGGTTGTTCTGCTAACATCGGAGCTCTGCTAACAAACAGTAGTGAACTGGAAAAACTTCTTCTTTTGGAACCCATTAAGACTCTAGTGAAATTTACTTCTCACCATCCATTACATTATCTACGTACTGTAATAATTACTATCATTGTAATTAACTTTGTATCATAGAAGTGTTATTATTTTGTTTATTATTAGCCTACCAGTGTTTGCGATATGTCTTGTCAGACCTGGCAATGTAAGATGTATTTGTATTAAATAGACTTGTACTGTAAACATGTTGGCATCATCCTAATTCTGATTTCGATTCATCATCGAAACTAAATTTGATGCCTCTACTGCTCTTGAATATTCAGAAGAATTATTTCTGAAGATCTACCATTATTTCTCAGTGTCTATTCCGATTCGGTATGGAAATTCATTGATCAATTATACAAGAATGATTGATTGATTAATTGCCTTCATTGAGGGCGGAGTTAGGACTCCAGGTCCTCTCTGCCACACAACCCTTTACAGTTCATACAAATGATTACTATGATAACAAAATCAATATTAGAATGAATTAGAGAAATGAACAGAAAATCTAAACTTCAAATATAGAACTAATACAAAATATTTTTTTTCAAAAATGAATTTTGAATAGAGATTCAAAACAATGCCAATGAAAAAGTCATAGATTCAGATTCAGATTCAGATTCCTTTATTCATGTGTTTAACAAAACATAATTAAACTTAAGTTCTAGCGTTAAGTTAGATAGTTCTAGTTCTAGCGATGAGTTCTACAATAATATTGAGCAAGAATAATGATGAAAAATGCATAAGTTAAGATACTACTGTAATGTTTTCACATGAAACGGTGAAGTTTGGACCTTAAGAAGTCCATTCTCAGAGAGGGTATCAAGGATACCCTCCCCTTCAGCACTTAACCGTGAAAAAAGAAAGTTGAAAATTCAAACGAAATATTATGTCTAAGCGAAAAAAATGAAGAAAAAAGTATCAATAAGTAAAAACCAAATCATAGAAACGATAAATCATTTAGTTAAATCAATTAACAGAAAAAAGTAAATAATAGTAAGGGGAAAAATAAAGAAAAAGTTAATTCCCAATAATTCGAAAATCAATATGATATAATAATTGGAATAATGAGGGAGTGAAATTTATTATTAGAAAAAAGATTTGTAGATTTAAATCCAAAAATGATGTTGATGACAAAGGGAAATTATTGTACAAAAGAGATTAGTTCATGTAAGTATCAAGATAATATGATTATGAAAGCTCATGGAGGAATAATAATAATTCTAATTGGGAATTATGAAGGGGAATTATAATACAAAAAAGAGGGGAAGGGATATAGAAAAAGGTTGCTAAAATCCACTCGAGGAAGAGTTAGAATAAGAAACAATTTTAAATGTAGCCTATACACATTTTTATGCTAAATTTACATGAAAGAAATAAAAAAGAGAAAACCCATAATTTTTACTTTGGAGTGGAGGGGAATGATTATAGAGGATAAGAATAGGTTTTAAGGAAGGTTTAATTGAATGTCATGCTGCTCTAGGGTTGGACAGTTTCAGCCATTTTTTCTAAAAGATAATGTCTCAATGAACGGGTGAAGCCCGCTCGACTCTCTATGGACCTAATTTGATTTGCGAGTGCATTCCATGCACGACAACCGCTAACAAGGAAGGATTTTGTATAAATAGTTGTTGGATGATTTGGAATTCTTAGAGTATTTTCACCTGTTCTAGTGTGGGAAGCATCAATTCTCCTACCTTCAGATACAAATCGTTTTTTAAAATAGATTGGTTCACCATATTTTAAAATGTCCCTAACAAGTTTGATTATACAAAGCATTCTCTGATCAGGTAACTTTAAAGTTGAACTATCAATATGGGCTTGAGTGATTCGTTCATGGCGTTGGAGAGAGTAAACAAACCTGAGGCAATAGTTTTGACATCGCTGAAGTTTATCGTTTAAGGTTACTTGCATATCATTGAGCACAGAATTACAATACATAAGATGTGGGAATATGAGCGATTTGACTAGTAACAATCTAATTTTTCTGGGAAGAAAAATTTATCTTGCACCTTTTTCAATGAATGCATGGCAGAGAATACAAATTTACAAGTCTTATTAATTTGATCAGACCAGTCAAGATTTTTGTTCATAATAGTTCCAAGGTTTTCAACTGAATCACAGTAAGCTACTTCGACACCATCAACATTAATTTTGTTAAGTGAGTTTAAATCGATGTTGTTTACTAGTCTTGAATATCCAATTATTATGGGCTGAGTTTTTATAGGGTTGAGTTTTAGTCCGTTTTTCTTTGTCCATTCTACTATTGAAATTATATCGTGATTCATTTTATTTACTGTTTCATTAATTTTAGTGATTGGGCAGCTTGCAAAAATTTGAAGGTCATCAGCATAAGTATGGAAACTAGAAAATTTTATGACAGAGGGTAGGTCATTCGCATAAAGAGTGAAGAGTAGGGGCCTAAGATAGAACCTTGAGGGACGCCATGGTTGACATTAAACCAATTAGACCTATTGTTTTTAACAGAGACACATTGCTTTCTACCTGAGAGATAGGATTTGAACCATGCGAGGGTTTCATAACTAAACCCAAGAATAGCTAGTTTGTTTAAGAGAATTTCATGATCTACAGTGTCGAATGCTTTTGAGAAGTCAAACAGACTGAGGACAGTACACTTTCTTTGATCCATAGCTAACCTAATATCATCGGTGACACGCAAGAGAGCGGTTTCAGTAGAAAAAGATTTCCTGAATCCAGATTGGAAATTATGTAGTTTCCTATCGGCTTCGAGAAACTCTACAACTTGTGAATGAACAATTCTCTCAAGTATTTTGGACAGAGCGGGTAAAATACTAATTGGTCTGAAATCTTCAACTTTATTGGGAGAGGTGACTTTGTTTAGTGGATGTACTAGAGCAAGCTTCCAATTTTCAGGAAATTCGTTGTTTTCAAGGGACTTGTTAAAAATGAATGTTATGGTGGGCAATACTGCAAACAATATTTTTTTAATAAATTTAATTGGTATGTTATCCACCCCCATTGCATTGCTGTGACTATGTTGTATTGCTTTGAAAACGTCCAGTTCAGATATTAGTTGGAAGTTGAATTTGTTTTGAAGTGGTACATTTAGATTGGTTACCTGATGTTTGAGATTATTAATATGATTATTGATGACTGTCTTGTCACGTTGTGTCGAGTGAGAAACGAAATGTTTGTTAATATCGTCCAAAGGTAAGTCAATTTCAGTTTGGGATTTCTGTTTACCAGGGCCAAATTATTTTATTCCGCGCCACAGTGATCTAGAGTCTTGTCTATTGTCTGTCATGAATGAGTTCAAGTACCTAGTCTTCGAATTCCGTAGCTGTTGTTTTACTTTATTTCTGAGTGGGTTTAGGTGCCCTATGAGAGAGTACACAGTAAATCAAGTCATGTCCTGAAATAGCTGGCACAGAGATTTGACCAGTTTCAACAACCTCATTTTGATCACTAACTATTAGTAAATCAATGAATGTGTCAGAGTCATTAGTATGATGAGTTGGGTCGATTGGTAAGATAGTCATATTAAGGCATTGGAATATTGTGGTCAGTTGAAAGTAGTCAAAGTTACGATTTGTCATATTTAGGTCAGTGTTCATATCTCTCATAACTAGTATTCGATTATAATGAGGCATGAAAGAAAGTAAGGCATTTTCGAAGTCACAGAAGTGGCCAATTTTTGGTGGGCGATAGCAGATACCAACAAGTAGTTTATTAGAGCTAGATAAAGATAATTCAAGTAACATGAATTCAGGTCTGACAGAATACTCCTGCTCTGATGAGATTAATATTTTTGTTTTTATATAATCTTTCACAAAGACTGCAACCCCTCCACAAGCCGTATTAAGCCTATCATTTCGAAAAAGATTATATCCGGGCAATGCAACTTGGCTAGAATGAATACTAGGCTTGAGAAATGATTCTGAAATACCTATTACATTGAAGTCTTGAGATCTGAAAATTGCTCTCAGTTCATCAATGTGGCAGCTGAGGGATTGAACATTGAGATGAGCTGCTTTAAAAAGATTCTTAAGAGGGTGAAGTTTGTTAGCTAATATTATGCCTGTGTCCTGAATATTGTTACCTTTATTATTATTCAAGTTAAAATGAGGAGAGGGCGAGCGAGCTGGGTTGTCACTGAAAGGCATCATTCAAGACACCGAAAGACATAGATCCAACTAAATAGCAGAGCATGACAGACAAATTAAAGGGTAAGGTAAAACTAAAACTAGGAAGGCTTAAAACTAAGAAAATCTCAAATACAAGAATAGTCATGAATGCATCAGATAGTTCGGCGTCCGTTGGAAAAATAGAAATTCAAGTACAAATTAATCTACAGTGCACTATTATAAAACTTATCAGAGTCCAGCAGATAATCCAATGTGGTGGGCAGTTTGCAGTGGTAGATGCTGATGGGACCGAGCAGGTGGGGGAGCGAGAGAGAGCCAAGGCGGCGGCAAGAGAGAGCGCGTGCGAGAAGTCACAGGAACCAGGTCTGAAAACAGGAAGAAAAATCCAGCAGAAACACAGCAGAAAAAGTACAGAAAGTATATGGAAGTTATTAAGAGGTTAGACATTTAAAAGAGAGTGTACAGAGAGATGGAAAATAAGAACGAGATATATGAATCAGCAGATTGATTTCAAATTGCAGTTGACGGTTATTAGAGAGAAGAATGTGCAGAGAAGACTAAGCTGTGTGAGAATACACATAGATTACCGTATGTAAGATTATTGCCAAAATGGTGGATGAAGAGAGAGATATATTAGAAGAAAGTAGTGAATATCCGGTGCATAAAATGAGGTAGATAATAAGAAAACGAATAAAACAAAACGAATCCCATAGCACACCTCATTCCTAAAAAAACTTTGAAATAGTTGAACTTTTCAAAAGCCCTTCAAAAACAAAGGGCACCACAAGACCTACCCTGCTCTATTAATTTAAAAGTAGCTATACTTATGATGACTGTTATTTCTGTTATTGTCAATTCCACGAAAAGTCAATTTGAATCCTGCTGCAAGTTTACTATACACACTAGTAATATACATGTGGAAAAGGGATTCAGGCTTTGTTGATAAACAGAGATAAATTGATAGCTTACGGATTTGACAATGAACTGAGATTAGGAAGAAGCGGTAGACACACAGTAATTCAAAAAAGGTTACCTACGCATGTATTAAAATAAGCTAATAATATGTACTAATTATCATAATTTTAACAACAGTGGGAAGGCTTCTATCTTTGGACTATGCTATCGTTAGATGAAAACACATTGGATTAGCTGGAAATATAATTCAGTTGTGTCTAAAGTGGAGTACTAGTTTCCAGATTGAGTATTGGATGATTCAATTTGTATAAAAGTTTCAGGATACTGGATGAATTGCTATAACTAAACCGATATAGCTTCAAATTATTATATAAATATTTCCAAAAAAGCAGAAATTAATTTAAAGATTTGTAAAAATAGAAGTTGGTAAAAAATGATATGTATACTAGCTGAGGGCTAGTATGACTAACAAATTGACTAACAAAGAAAAATAATATACAGAAAACAGAACGATATTTACATGAAGTGGCACAACTGAAACATTGACAGCTCACCTTTAGTAGAGAGGTGACGAGCTAACACCGTGAGATGCTTAGTGGAGGTCGGCAAGACGCTCAGCGGTGTAGATGCGGCGTCCAGGTCCCTGGCGACGGCGTACTTGATGCGGCCATCGACAGTCCACATGTTTTTGAGCCCAAATTTGTTCGCCGCTGCTTTTAAGAGTTCAAGCCGGTGCTTCGTCAGATCCTCTCTTACGGTGATCCCTGAGTTCTTGAGCATTCGCTTGGCTGCAAACACCCTCTGCCTCGTCCGGTAGCCGTCGAACCTTACAATAATGGGACAATGACGCTCCTTGCCGGCTGCTCTGCCCGTGACCTGACCTGGCTGCTGGATTGGTCCCACTGGATGCGAACGATGAATGTCGTCGATCTTCAACTCCACGTTCAGCTTTTCCTTGCAGACTCGCTGAACAATTTGGTGGGTGGACTCCCCCTTGGTTTCAGGAATCCCAAAGAATCGCAGGCAGGTACGGCGACCATATTGTTCAATTTTCAATTCCGTCTCCTTCTCAATTGCTGCCATCCTCTGTCGAAGTTCATTGTTTTCACCCTGTAGTCGATCCAATTCAGATTGGAAGAAGGACAAAGCCTCCGAGACAGCTTGGTTAACTTCCTTGCTAATCCTCTGCAAAATTTCGTCGGCCAGTTGCGTTGTGTCTTGACAGAGAGGGGTCGTTGACACTGGTACCGTTACACGCCTACCTGCCTTTTGTGTGGGAGTTTCCTGTTTCTTACCGTTGCTCCTCACCATGTTGGAATCGGTAAATCGGATTGTAATCAAACTAATTGGAGGTTATGTATTACTATTTATTGTAATTACTGCGTAATTACAATGAAAATCAAAATTTTGAAAATACCTTATTAAACTATGTGAAAAACTGAATGCACTAATATAAATTTCGAATAAATTCTAACAAGATAACCCTACAAAATAACGCTTTTTAATGGAGCCGAACTGCACACGTGTTCACTCACTGACCATCAAAAACAGAGAGAGAGAGAGGGAGAGATATTCCATATTTGATACTTATTTAATACATCTTACATTGCAAGGTCTGATAAGACCTATTGCAAACACTGGTAATAATAAGCGAAATAATGACACTTACATAATATAACATATTTGTGAAAATTCATGCTGAAAATGAAAATTATGGATGATATGAATGAATTAAATCTGCAGAGTTTACAGGGAAGTGGGAAATATGAAAGGTACAAGTGGGAGGATATTAAGGCTGGGTGGGGGGTAAGGATGTAAAATATATAGGATTATGGATATAAGGAGACCTGGATTTTCGGTGAGAGAGAGAGCATAGTGGCAGCTAAACTTGGAGACAAAAATGTGTACAGTGAGGTCCATGTTATTATGACAGTATTTGATCTACTTTGGTTTTGCTATCATTGTCTATCATTTGACAAAGTCGGTGGTACTATACTTTTCTAGGTCCACAACGATGCCAATTATGTTTTTGAGAGTGTAGAAATATAATTAATTAATGCAGAGAATCGGCATTGCTATTCTTCTATCCTTATTTACTGCCATTATAACGTGGACCTCACTATATATAGGCTATAAATAACGCATACTATTGTTGAATAAAATAAACTCCTTAGCTTTCTTAGGAGTGATAATCGAATGAGAATTTTCTTTTTGAAATAAAACGACGATAGGACTCATCGTGCTCTGATTATTCCAAAGTGATTATAACTAGTGACCCCCTGGATTAGAGAGCTCGCTCGTGGACCATTTTATTGATATTTGAAATCTGAAACTTGTAATAAAATATACAGAGTCGGTGAGAATTTTCGAATCAGCCTAATATTAATTTTACAAGGATAATTTGACAGTAGGTTCCCTGGGGAGCCTATACAAAAAAAAACTTTTCTATCGCTTTGAAACTTTTGTCTGCCATCTTTGATCTGTCATAAGAATCCAACTTCATTTCAAATCTAGCTTTATTCTGGATTCAACTTATTTTTTCAAATGGGAACGTGGTCATGTGATACATGATTTCCATACAGAGTTTCAAGAGAAAATTAATGGATAAACCCGCACATCGATATTTCAAATCGTTTCAATGATCTTTACTTTTAAAAATAATGATAAATCAAACAAAAGTGAAATAAATTAGTACCTACTTCGAAAATCAAGTGTTAGTAAACACTAAGTATCCTCTACTAACATATTTAACACTTTGAACAAAAACAGCAATTTTATATGTCATATTTTTAATGTTTACTCATTTATTTCATTACTGTTTTTTAATTGACACATTCTTGTACATTTCTATGTATATTTGAATAAAGAATTGATTGATTGATTGATTGATTGATTGTATGATTTATCAGTGTCTTTAAAATCTTTGAAACGATTTCATATATTGATGTGCGGTTATCACCATTCATATTGTTTTAAAATTCTGTTTTCAATTCTTGTATGAAAACCTTCCCATTTAAAAAAATAAAGTTTGATTCAATGTGGCGGATTCAAGATGGCGGACCAAAATTTTGAAGCTACAGAGGAATAATTTTTTCAATTTGAATAGGAATTTCCAATGAAGCCTACTGCCAAATTATCCTTGAAAAAGGAATATTAAGTTGTTTCCATAATTTTCACCAACACTGTGGGACTGTAGGCCTATGTGAATTCATAGAACTTTATAGTTTACTCAGTATGGGTGAATGATTCAGGAACAAAATTCAAAATCACTAAATTAATAATATCAATGTTTTAACACACACACACACACACTTAAATTGAAAATTTATTTCTTGTATTCTTACACAGATATCATTGTAGGCTTCATTCAACACACAACCAAATCAAAGTTTGAATCGTGGATTGTCAAACTTGGAAGTAGCTGGCACAGTTCTGGTGTGATCAATTTCAGGGCCTCTGACATGACCTTACGACTGTTTTTAGGCAACCGGGACCGACGACTTATGTGTCCATCTGAAACATGGGAGTGGCCTTCATTTCTGAAGGACTCGACATTAATCAATCAAAATCTAAATTAATCTAAATTGTTTGATTCACCAATAGTGTCCTAACTCTGAAATGTTATAGCCTACTATATGCTGCACCATATGAGATAAACAATACATTATTTTAGTATCGTATTGTACAAAGTCCGCCTCGAGAAAAGGACGTTCTATATTCATTGTTTTTTTCCATTTTTTATTTCTTTTATTAGTTATTCACTGAGATTTTATTCATTGATACAACTGGTTATCTGTTATATTATTCTCCTTTTCAAATATGATACATAAATAAACAATTCTTGCCTATTTTTAGGTACACAAAATAACTAAATTCAATAAGCAATGAAGATGGGTTTATTCTTTTCAAAAATTTGGGGGCACTTTTCAAAAATTTGAAAAAATTATCAAATTTCATTTTATTGCTCTATCTACTATAGTGAGGTCCACGTTATAATGGCAGTGAAGGAAGATAGGAGAAAAACGTTGCCAAGTCTCCCCATTTTGCCACTGAGTGTAAACAGCTGTTCAATTCATCCCATCAAATCAATTCAATTCACTTAATTCATCCCATCAAATTTGATCTAATAATAATTATCATTTCCTTGATAAAATAATTAATTAAATGTCAGATTAATCAAGAAAATCTATTTTTTCATAATTTGATTCAAAAATTTGCTTTCATAACTGAGATCAGATTTTTATACAAACCTGAAATGGCAGCTAATTTGAAAAGCTGTGATAAACAAACTGAATTTTAAAACAACAGAAATTAAGTTTGGTAGTTATTCTATTTCAATTTCTTTTAAAAATAATAGAAAAATAATTAACGAAATTTTGTCTGTACCTGTTTATTTAATATGTAATGAATATTTATTATTGTTAATATTTATATTGTTTAATATTGTTAATAATTACTATCTAATGTTTATTACGCATGCAATTGTTCAATGAAGGCCTTTATTTATTATTCATTCTATTTTTTATTAATAGAAAAATAAAAATCAACTTTAAAATGAGTAATTTCAATGGAAATAAATCTAAAATAACCTTTCAATATTATTTATACTGGTACGAGTAGGTCTAACCTTTACATGTAGGCTAACTGAAGCCTGGATGAAGTCTAGGATGGTAAGTAATGAACTTTTAAAATGTCATTTCAGGTATTTCAATTTGTGTTTCTCATATGGTGATGTCTAAAAATTATCTAATTGCTCTAAAAATACATTTTTAATAATTCATACGATTTGTGTACTCAAGTATTTTGATTGAATGAAGAGAAAAATGGCGGCTGTGAATTGATTGTTTGCTTTTGTACAGTCACTGTCAAAAGTGAAAATAAAATATTCTGTCAAACTGACATTGCAAAGCTAGAGAGAGATAGCTCTATCTGTTTTGTTGTATGATAGAAAAGGACAGCAACAGTATTGTCAATCGTACACTGCCATTATAACGTGGACCTCACTATAGTTTGAATCTTCCTTTTAAAAATGGCATAGGTTTCATGTCGATTACATGACTAGAAATATTTTAATTATTCTTTTAAGAACATGCAGTTATTTCTGAGGATCATTCATTTTAGAATTTACTGTGAATAAATGTAATATATTTTCTTTGAATATCTCATCATTTATTTCCATTTTTATGACTTATACATTGCATAACCTGAATCCAACAGCTAAATAATTTACTGTGAATAAATGTAATATATTTTCTTTGAATATCTCATCATTTATTTCCATTTTTATGACTTATACATTGCATAACCTGAATCCAACAGCTAAATAATTATTCATATTGGAATTTTTAATCTGTGTTCAGGGTAGAATGCAAAATGTCAATTAGTATCTAAATAATGTGATTTGGAATTATATTCCCAAGCAAACATTTGTTCGGTTGAATACTCTAAGATTTGGTGTATATGAGATATTCGAATTACTCGAAATACTAGACACAGGTCATCTACATTATGATTGTACAAATGATTCACCATTATCTGTTGTTACAAATTTCGATGAACTTTGGAAATGCTTGTACGATATTGCAGATAAAAAATGTAAAAGAACTTAGATCATTGACCTCTCTGTAGAGATATGGATTCACTTTAATCTGACAGTATAGCATTAGATGTAGAGAGAGAGAGAGAGAGGAGAGAGAGAGAGAGAGAGAAAGAGAGAGAGAGAGTGATAGGGAATTTCTCAATTCACTTTAATCTGTCAGTATAGCATTAGATGTAGAGAGAGAGAGAGAGAGAGAGAGAGAGAGAGATAGGGAATTTCTCAATTCACTTTAATCTGTTAGTATAGCATTAGATGTAGTGAGAGAGAGAGAGAGAGAGGGAGAGGGAATTTTTCCCTCAAAGGGAAATTATTTTTTCCCCCATCCAATACTCGATAGTTGATAATCGATATCCACCCCCCTCATCTATACTGGGGAAGGGGAAGGAGAAATCTATTTGAGAGAGAGATATCTCTCTCCTTCTTCATCCCCCTCGTCATCACTGGGAGAGGGGGAGAGAGAGAGAGTGAGGGAGATTAGATTAGATTAGATTAGAGAGAGGGAGGGAGAGATAAATAAAGCCCTCTAATAAAGTTCCATCACCCAATAAAGTTGAGGATTTCAGACCAATCAGTATTTTACCTGCATTGTCCAAAGTGCTAGAAAGACTCATTCATGCTCAAGTTGTAAAATTTCTAGACAACAATAGTAAGCTTCATAACTTTCAATCAGGCTTTAGAAAATTCCATTCAACTGAGACAGCTCTGCTTCGTGTCACTGATGATATAAGGTTAGCTATGGACCAGAGGAAATGCACCATCCTCACCCTATTTGATTTTTCTAAAGCATTCGATACTGTTGATCATACAGTCCTTCTGAATAAGTTGGCTATTCTTGGTTTCAGTCACAACTAGTTAGTTTGGTTTAAATCCTATCTATTAGGTAGGAAACAATGTGTATCTGTCGGTGACAATAAGTCTACTTGGAAAAACGTTATGCATGGAGTACCACAAGGTTCAATTTTTGGCCCTCTCCTCTTCACTTTGTATGCTAATGACCTTTCTTCCATTATCAAATTTTCCAGTTTCCATACTTATGCAGACGACCTTCAAATATATTTAAGCTGTCCCATAACAAAAATTAATAAAACAGTTGGAATAATGAATCAGGATATCAATTCGATAGTGGAATGGACAAAGAAAAATGGCCTTAAGCTTAATCCCATCAAAACACAACCCATTATAATTGGATATTCTCGTGTTATAAACAATATTGACCTTGAATCAATTCACAAAATTAGTGTATATGGTAATGACATTCCTTACTGTAGCTCAGTTAAAAATTTAGGCATTATTATGAAAAATACTCTTGACTGGTCAGAACAAGTGAACAAAACTTGTAAAAAGGTATTCTCAGCCATGCATGCATTGAAGAAAATGCACGATATTCTCCCTAGAAACATTAAATTATTATTGGTTCAATCTCTCATCTTCCCACATCTAATGTATTGTAATTCTGTTCTTAACGATATGCAAGTCACTCTGAATGATAAACTACAGCGTTGCCAAAATTATTGTCTACGTTTCGTCTACTCTCTCCAATGCCATGATCATATCACCCCAGCCCACATTGCTAGTTCAACATTAAAGCTTCCCGATCAAAGGCTTTTTCGAATAGTCAAGCTTGTTAGAGATATCTTGAAATACGGTAATCCAAACTATTTTAAAGATGATTTCAAATTTGTCTCTGATGGTAGGAGGATAGATGCTCCACATACTAGAACCGGAGAAAGTACTTTAAGGACACCCAATCATCAAACTACTATTTTCACAAAATCCTTCTTAGTCAGTGCCTGTCGTGCATGGGATGCACTTCCTGTTTCTATCAGGTCCATCGAGAGCCGAGCGAGCTTCATCCTGACTTTAAAAAAACATCTTTTGGAACAAATGACTGAAACTGTCCGGCCCTAGAACAATCACATGACAACCATCCCTCACCCATCCAACAAATACAAACCTTTGAACCTGTTATAGAATGAATTGTGTATATATATATTATATAAACTCATGTTTTTTAATTATCCACTGCATACTGCTGTATATTACTGAAAGTTGATTACCCTTACCACTTTCAGCCTACTTCATTCAATTAATCAATAATTTGATCTTATCTACCTATATAATTATTTTACTCTTTCAGCCTACTTCATTCAATTAATCAATAATTTGATCTTATCTACCTATATAATTATTTTACTCTATCAATTTTCTGTTTTTTTCCCCTTAAATATTTATATTAATTAAAACTTTTACAAAATTTCCATTAATAAATAAATCCTTAGCTTAATTAATTAAATTAACGTTTTGGTAGAGAGTTAGTGGGGAGGATATTTTTAATATTCTTTCCAAAGAATGGACATTGATATGTCCAAAGCTCTGCCAATTTATGTAGATGCATAACAATATAATTATCCATAGTTATTATATTACAAATTACTTTTTCATATCATATACTTTCAATAATTTTTTTCTTAGTCTATATTATGTAAATTCATCTATAATTTTGCTGTATTGTAAGCTATTGTATATAAGTGTATAAGCCAATTCATATTGTAATCTACATAAATAGAGTACTCAATCAATCAATCAATCAATCAATCAATCAATCTCTCTCTACATCTAATGCTATACTGACAGATTAAAGTGAATTGAGAAATTCCCTATCTCTCTCTCTCTCTCTCTCTCTCTCTCTCTCTCTCTCTCTCTCTCTCTCTACATCTAATGCTATACTGACAGATTAAAGTGAATTGAGAAATTCCCTATCTCTCTCTCTCTCTCTCTCTCTCTCTCTCTCTCTCTCTTCTCTCTCTCTCTCTCTCTCTCTCTATCTCTCTCTCTCTCTCTCTCTACATCTAATGCTATACTGTCAGATTAAAGTGAATCCATATCTCTACAGAGAGGTCAATGATCTAAGTTCTTTTACATTTTTTATCTGCAATATTGTACAAGCATTTCCAAAGTTCATCGGAATTTGTAACAACAGATAATGGTGAATCATTTGTACAATCATAATGTAAATGACCTGTGTCTAGTATATCGAGTAATTCGAATATCTCAGATAAAATTGGAAAGTGCACATTTTCAGTTTTTGTTAACGGCAAATCAGCATCTTGACATCCTGTTGAAAATTTAATATTCTTTGCAATTGAATCAAATTCGTTAAATGAAATTGCCATCAAGAGATGAGTTAATTTTTTGAATTTTGAAAAACCATAACACTGCATGTTAACGCCCCCCTGTTTGGCATGTGTCTCTGTTCTATAAATTGATAACGTGCATGCTGTGTACTTGTTAGCATCAACAGATGGGTAAGGGGTGTGTGTCTCACTTCTATGAGAAGATTGCGGCACACGTGCTGGTGTTATCAGCTCTAGCTCTGAGCTGCTACTAAACTGAAAAGTGAGAGGAATATTGGAATGAAAAATCATTTGAACACAGAAAAAGTTTATTTACACATTTCACTACAACTATTCATAATTTCATCTTCAATTTTGAATAACTTATCTATACACAAATTATGAGGACGATAATAACATAGATAGTCTCTTATGTCATTTAAATTAACCATGCTTAGAAAAATGTCTTTCAATTGTTTCGCCAAACTATAATTTTTACGAGTTGATTTCCTAATTGCACTTTCACACTCATCATACCAATCAATACAGTTTTTTAACCTCACTTCCAACTCGTTGTCAGCAGCCAACCACTTTCTCAGGTCCATGATAAGCAAATGAACAAAACTAAGTGTAGGCTGGGACTATTATAGAGTAATTAAGCGGTCTTTCTTCATTAATTGTAGACAGGCAACATGTACGTGCTTTATGCAGTATCAATGCATGCATGCAATAAACACACTGGATCTCTTTTCCGTTGTAGAAAAATCCATAACGAGCAAAGTTTCTTTTCTGTCAATTCGTGTACATTGCGGCCATTTTCATACTTTGCATTCGATTGTTTCCACTCATGAAATTATTTGTTTGATACATATTTTTAAACAACAAAGAATTATAATGTCAAGCACTGAACAAAGCACATCATCCATCAGGCCTATTTTTATGAATGTTACATACAGCATAACACCATGAACTAGCGAAAAAGCTGAAATCAGGTTTTGCAAAATCCTCTGGTATACATTGAATGTTAGTATGCAATCTTCTTAAAAACTTAGCTTTCTCAGTTCCTTTTGTAAAAATTTTTCCATAACCTACAAGGTAATCACGTATTAATGAGTCAGTGTATTCTAAATCTCCATCTTCCCATTTTATTTCATGATAGTGACGTTCTAACCATGTTACATCGTTATACAATTTTGCACTCAATTCCGTCTTTGCAAATGGCGATTTGAAATGGAATACAAAATAATTATTAAACTGATCAATTATGGCAAGTCTTTCACAATAATTTGATTACAATCTTGTTTAAACCAGTGAAGATCAACTGTAGCAATTTTCATACTCGTCTGCTTGTCCACTTCTTCCTGTTCGGCGGGCTCATCGAATCCTCCGTCTTTCTTCCCCTCCTCCTCCTCCTCCCATTTCTGCTCCACCACCTCCTGTGGCTTCTGGATTGGTGTAGTGCACCTTGGCTCATAATAGAAACTATCAGAATCGAGATCACACTGGATACCAATAGACCGAGTTTGCACTTTGTTCTTACTCTCCAAAATATCAGAACACAAAGAATAGGACATTTTAGATGTTACCTGTTCAAAGGTGAAACTGATAATGAGTCAAATTTGTCAGGGTGCACACCTTATATAATATTGCGCGCAGTGCACTCTATCAATAAAATTACTGAACTTCTTTCACCATGCTCGTCAGAGGTGTGTACTTCATCACACAATCGCTAATTAAAATGCAATAAGTGGAAGTATTTGCAGGTACTGCAGTATTAAATTCCATTTCAATACGAACATCTGTCAAAGATTTCAAATGACTTGTTTGGTGTGAACAATCCACAACAACCAGCGAGGGAGCAAAATCCAGAAACATTCTGTATAAGAGTTCTTTTTTACCTAGCAGTTTCCCGTATGGATAATACTCGCTGTTCAAATATACTTTCACATTGTAAATAACACAGCTATTGAAATTAGATATTGATTTTTTAATTTTATTCCTACGATCGGTTTGAAATGCAATTATAACATATTTTGGACTATCAAAAACCGATGTGGTGCAGACTGCCCAAGAATGGTTAAGTGAATTTTGCAAATTTGGTAATTCACAAATTTCCCAATGGCGGAAACTTAATTTCAGTGGAGTGTCAGCATCGAGCTGTCTCAAAAATCTCAGTCTTACGTGATCTTCTGAAGTTATGTAGGGCATTCTCCATTGCAGTTTTGTAATTTTCACACTAACGCTTCTTCCAGTTGCAGACTCAATGCAATTTAGGTCCGTCGGTGACCTCAATAAGACGAGTTCCTGTTTCAAATTTAAAATTATTCTTTGAAAATCTTCAAAAAAGGAGAGCATCAATTTCAGTGGTATACAGAAAGTGAATTTATTATCTGTTAGCACATATCCTGCTCTGTCAAAACCAGCCAACTGATATGTGTTTTTATCAAGCATATTCTTTACAAGTATAGCTTTAAACCACTAAAAAAATGGATAACACCCAGTCTAGTCAATGCAATCCGAGAAAGAGACAAGCTCCACAGGAAACTCTCACGACAACCGAACAATATTGAATTACAAACCCGATATAAGAACTACAGAAATACTTTAAATAATTTAATAAAAAAATCAAAAATAGATTATTTCAATGAGAAGTTTGATGAACATAAGAATAATGCAAAGAAAACTTGGGAATACATTAACAAACTGCTTGAAACGAAGAAAAACACCAAAGATATTAGCCTTGATGCAAATATACTCAACAATTATTTTGCTAATGTAGGTGTATCATTTGCCAAAAAAATAGCAGTAAATGTTGATAATATCCCAGTTCCACACTCGCTATCTAATTCATGTCGGCACAGTATGTTTCTCAACCCCACAAACTCAAATGAAATATTGACAATTATAAATCAGTTAAAAAACAAATCTACACCTGGACCCGATAACCTTACAGGACCTTTCATAAAAAAAATTGCCCAATACATAACTGAACCCTTAAAACATATATTCAACAAATGTTTAAATAAAGGATATTTCCCCAAAAAATTCAGAGAAGCCAGAATTATACCAATACCTAAAACCGGAGATTAAAAAAGCCAGAAAATTATAGACCTATAAGCTTAATAAGTAACCTTTCTAAAATATTGGAAAAAATACTAAAAAACAGAATTATGAGTTTTTTGGAAAAAGAAAATATAATAGATAAAAAGCAATTTGGCTTCCAAAAAAACAAGTCTACCAAAGATGCAGTCATCCACTTGAATAAAATAATTTTTGACAACTTCAATAGCAATAGAAAAACTCTTGCAGTATTCATGGATCTATCAAAGGCTTTTGATACCATACCTCACAATATACTATTAAACAAATTAGATAGGACTGGAATTAGAGGCGTAGCAAATGATTTATTTGCCTCATACTTAACTGAACGTAAACAATACCTACATCTACATGGTCAAACTGATATTAAATATTCATCAGGTTTCGGCTTGCCTCAAGGTTCGGTGTTATCACCAATTCTGTTTCTGTTGTATGTGAATGACCTACTCAAAATAAACCTACAAGATTGCACTACTCTGTCTTTTGCAGATGATACTGTTTTGATCTTCAGTTGCAAAAGCTGGGAAGAAACCTTCAATATAGCAAATAGAAACCTAATTACAGTTAAAAAATGGCTACAAGACCATATATTGACTTTAAATGCTGATAAAACTAAGTACATCACTTTTTCTCCCAATATAACCGGACAACCAGCAACTGATTTAAGTCTCACAATAGAAACAGCAAATAATCGCAATGAAAACACTACAGATAATACAGAAGTTCATAATAAAACATTAGAAAGGGTGCAAACAATTAAATATCTTGGTATACTATTAGATCAAAATATTAAATGGAACAAGCACATTGATTATTTATGCTCAAAGCTGAAATACCTAATTTACATTTTTTAAATACGCGTCCTAACAAGAGATTTAACACAGAACTCATCAAGCTAACCATATGCAGGCATCAATTTCAATATTATTGTAACTACATTATAAACAAAATTCCAAATGACTTTATAGATGAAAAAATCACACGCGATTCAATTAAAAATATAGAATATTGGATTGACCAAAATGTATTCTTTAAACTAGTGGTATAGAGTATAATGTTGTATACAAATAATTGTTACTAAAAACAGTGAGCGATGGGCATGTATATTCTTGAACCAGGCTTGTAAATTGTCCCAAGTCACATTACAGGAACTTCTTTTTATTTTATCAGTTCATTTGTTTTTCTTTGAGAAAGTTTCACTGTCATGATGGCCTCTAGATGTCACAGTGATTAATTAGATTAAAATTTTCATCATAATATAGTATTTATAGTATTCTCAAGTATTTTTTTTCTGTGAGCCTGTGCGTTTTTTTTTGTATAATAGGTATGGCTTCATTAGCATTATTAATTTTTTTTTTTTTTTTGTAATCTCTTCGTTAGCATTATCAATTGTATATTAATTCATATACTGACCTGAATTGATACAGAATAAATAAACTGCAACTCACTGCCAACACACAAGGAATCTTATGTTGGCAGTGCCAAGTATTACAGTGATGTTATTGATGCACTTAAGTTACAATCAATGTTATTTATATTGTATTGTAAAAATATGTATTTGTAATTTTTGGCAATAAATTCAATTCAATTCAATTCAATTCAATTGTAGATGTTAATCCAATCAATCTTGATTTAGAAATTTGTTGACCTGCTAATTCATATCATATTTTGTCAAAAAGGTTACCGATTACGTTACTGCTTAATTTATAGTCTGCCGCAACCAATGGACCAGCTGGGTCTGCTCCCGGTTTTGTACAGCTAACCATTCCCTCAATAAATATGAATGATTTGCAAGGTAAAGAAAAGACATCTAAAGAATTTATGCCTATAAGTGCCTTGTCAGAGTTTTTTATTTCTTGTCCCGAATAAACTGTATGAGGGTGAAATTGGAATTTGGTTATATCATTATAAAACTGAAGCTCTGTCTCCACGTCCAGAATTTCACTAATTGCAGCTCCTCCTTCTGACATTCCGCCAATCAACTATAAAACCAAACTTTTCTTATATTCTTGCACTTTTAGCTGACAAAGCACATTTGTTTTTATGTATTGATGCTCTCATGTTCATCTCTCTAATGACATTGTGCGTACATGTCTTATTTGAACGTGGATTGAAAACAAGATAACCCATTACGTTTACTTTGTTTTTCACATATGTGCAACCTAATTGTAATTGTATCTTCATGGAAATCAATAAACGATCCGTTCTGGTCTGTCACCTTTACATTAATAGTTTGTATTGATGAGTATTCAAAGGTACATGAATAATTGGTGATGGTACTTCGTTTAGGAACCTTTGGCGAAAATTCGTAGATTATATGTTTTTGTTTTCTGTCAGAGTAACTACCACATGCTAAATTACACTCGAGTACAATACTGCCAATGCTTGTTATGTTAACCAAATGCTGGGAATAATGCCATTTATTTGCATGCAAAACAACATTATCAAAACCGAGTATCTTAGCAATCGAATCAGCATGTGTTAAATCAATAGCTTTATCAGAATGAATTTCAATCTTCATAGTATTTGTGTTTGCACTTATAATAAGTTTATTCTTCTTATCATCAATATTCAATTTATTCTTTAAAGATTTTATAATATCCTCAACTTCATATGCACCTGTATCCAGCTCAATTAATCTATCACCATATTTGAAGCTGGAATTTGTTTCTTTGTTAATGTTTGCAATACTATTGTAACTACAAAAATTAATCAATCCAATTTCCCATTGACGATTTTTATCCAATTCTATAATTTCTTGTAAATGTTCATAGAGGTTACTTGTGTTAGATCTTGATGTAATAACAACCATCTTGTAATGTGTTCAGCACAAACACTTAATTACAACTGATTAGCGAGAAACAATAACGTAAGATGACCACAAAAATCACTATTTAATGGTTGCATGTGCTGTACATTATAAAATATATTTACTCCAATTTCTTTTTTCCAATATTTGTCCAATTCCTATGGTGGTTGTAAATTTCCAATTGGATCAAAATACCAAACATTAGAGGCGACTTTTTTATATGCAACTCAATGCGTGCCATCCTTGCTTTCCCTCGCCAAATTCACAATACCATTCTCTTTTTTTAGAATTTTTTTTGGGTCATGCATCTAGCATATATATACCTCTCAGCTGAATCTGTAATAATTTCGACCAATCATTCAAATCATAATTAATCAATTCTCCTTCAATATTCATGTCTCCTTCTTCTTCTTCTCCTTCTTCTTCTTCCTACTCTTCTTTGTTGTTCTACGTTTCTTAACTTGTTTTTGGGGGAATAAACTCACATATGGTGATGATGGTTATGGTAAGGGGGGTGGGATTAAAGCTCTCCCGTCACTAATTGGAGGAAAAGGTTTTAAAAAATACCCTTTTCCTGCAATATGCTCTTTCAACCGAGCTATAGCTTTGCCTCTAATATCATTACTATAACTTCTCCTCTCATTCTTCCTCCTCTTCTTCTTCTTCTTTCTCAAAAGCTGCTTTAGCTTTCATGACATTTGTAACAAGATAGCTAAGTGCTTTCTCAGCAAGGGGTGTTTCTGGATTTTTGAATATCTCCCACACTGCGCTTGCTAGAGCTCTGTCAGCTATCGCTCGAGTTTTATTATCGCTATTTCGTGTATATGCTATATCATGTACCTTACAGGCTCTATCTAATGAAATTATACCTTGATCTCCTCTCTTTAACCTTTCATCAACCTTTGTCCCCGGGCCACAATACTGATAGCCAGGGAGGTAAATTTCATTTTGTTGAGGGTCAATGAGCTTATTTAAAATAGTGGATGTCACATTACCTGCTATGCCCGTCACGCCCTTGAGAACTTTGGCCGCTGAACTCAAGATTCCTCTACCTCGTTTCCTCGGACTATGCTTTCTCCTACATACCATTTTCTTACCTTTCAACTCAATGGTTGAACATTAACTGAAGTTAATTAATTAATTAATCATTACACTAACTTAATTGAAAGAAAATTGAATTGGTTTAATTTTCAATTGAGTTGGAAATGAATTCACACACTATTAGATTGCTATGTGCTTATAAAATTGTTTAAATGATAAGAATATTATTTAAATAACAAATCTGAAAAGGAATGCAATTTGAAAGGAGGAAATGATGTCATCAGACCCGCCAATATCTGTAGGAACGCGTGCCAAAACAGATGTGGGGGAGTGATGCATCAACTCAGCGAAGCCACTTGGCTGTGTGTTGTGTGTGTGTGTGTGTGTGTGTGTGTGTGTGTGTGTGTGTGTGTGTGTGTGTGTGTGTGTGTGTTTTAGTAAAAATCACTTCTACATGCTTAAAACCATGTAAAAACGTAATAAAAAAAAATCTCCCCATTTTGTTAGTACTCCACCTAATTGGGATACACTCCAGTTTCCAAAATTGCCACCACGTTGTGCTACGATCGCTAATACACACTTACACAAAACTCATTTACGGATTGAGCATACAATGCGGGGTACTTGCATATCCCTGCATATCTCCATTGTCTCCTTCACTGTTCGAAGTAACTGGTTTGCTATGGGGCTTGCCGTGAATTTATGAATCAGCAACTTATCTCCTTTTTCGTTCAGACTCATTGAGTCACAGCTTAGCGAATTCATAGTTTATTTTTCTGTTCATTCACTTGAGACATGAGAAGGGAGCGAGGAAACATGCTGCCAGAATGTATTGTGGTACTGATTTTTTAGTTATTTGGTACAAATAGTCTGAAAATGATTCTTCACAAAAAAATACCCTTTGCTAACCTTACAGTGTTAAAAATACCTGTTTTTTTCTCCATATAACTCAAAAACCTTTCATAGTGAAAAAATCCAGAACTGTTTCCAAGAGAATAAAATCCTCTACAATTCAACGCCAAATTAGGTTCATCACAATCAATGGTGACTTGGTAACACAATTTCCCGAGAATTTTCCGCATTGAATTTGGGTTATTGCTAGAATGATGCGAATGAGAGGCTTGTTAAGATTCAAGAATAGCACGTCAGTAAGTTTATATTCTTGAACAGGCTTCACTGAGAATTCACTTACTGTTTTAGAGAAGCGGATGCCTCAAACTTTGCTAACCTAACATTGTATCTCAAGATCAGGATAGCCTATGATAAAATGAAATTTGTCTCTTAGTTTCTCTCCATATTGACATTTTCTTCTGTGTCTGTCAATCCTTGCAAAAACTCTCTTGTAAACCTTGGATTGAATATTTTACTTGTGTACGGCATGCTCACTTTTTGTGAAAAGACGTTGTTCCGGAGAATAGATTTAGTAATCATACCCTGCTCAAAAAAAAAAAAAGTAGTCACAACACCTTTTCCAATTTTATTTGAGAAAGTAAAAAGTTAATTTGAGAAAGTATCAATTGTATTTGAGAATAGTCACTTGTAATTGAGAGAATGTCAGATGTAGCCTAAATGAGAATAGTCAATTGTATTTAGGAAGTCATCACACATGTAATTGAGAGTAGTGAATTGTATTTGAGAAATCGTCAAATGTAAATGAGAAGATATCATATCATGAGCAGACATTTGAAAATGAGAAAATTTTCCAATTGACATGTCGTGACTCTTCTGTAGCCTACAGTACAGGTTTGATTTGAGCAGGAAAGGATACTGTACTACGTACACAGTATTCCATAGGCTTTGTATGTGTGAAATTATTATTTTCAATTGTGAAATTGAGGAGCTGGGTAGAAAAACGACCCGAGGCCACTCGTGTCGTTTTTCCGCAACACGCTTCATTCTATCCGCCATTGAATTCTGAACAGATTGGTACATAAAATGTTGTTGTATCTTGAAAAATGATTGAGTTGTGAAAATTTTTTGTTTGTGTGGCAAACCTGAAATTATTCAGCTGACAAGCTGTGAGCCAGCAGCCAGTGAAATCCTTATTTTGTTTTCTTACAAAAGAAGAAGCTGATTGATTGATTGATTGATTGAGTACTTTGTAGATTACTTGTACTTATGTAGATTACAGTATATACTGGCGTATAATACACTCATATACAATAGCTTACAATACAGCAAAATTATAGATGAATTTACATAATATAGACTAAGAAAATAATTATTGAACTGTATATGATATGGAAAAAGCAATTTGGAATAACTATACAAGATTATATTGTAATGCATCTACATAAATTGGCGGAGCTTTGGACATATCAATGTCCATTCTTCGGAAAGAATATTAAAAATATCCTCCCAACTAACTCTCTACCAAATGAATGGTATGAGAAGATCATTAATACATCCAAGGGAACCAATTATCCTCTAGATGATGAAATAATGAAGAAGACGCTCCTGAAGAAGAATCCGATGCTGAAAGCATTGGGTGTATGAATTTCCCGAAAATCAGAACAGTACCATGTAACATTCCAGAGTCTTGATTATGGGAAGAAACGTGTTCAAGAAGAAAATATCATCTTCAATTGTTCACTTCTAAATGACATTTTTTAGATCTTTATTACCTACTTATTAATTATCCAATATCATGAGCAATATATTATCATTATCACTACTCTTGATACGGGTTTTTCATCATTTTATTGAACCTCTGAACATGTAACAACCAGGGTTATGGAAAAACGACCTGAGACAACACACCTTATATCAATTATTATCAGTTAGCCTTGGATTACTGGCTAATTATGAATAATAGCATTGAAAATAGTATAAAAAGATCAATAAAGTTCAAATACTTGCAAGAATATTGCATTCTGATGAAATAATGAAGATGTGTACTAAATATTTCAAACTCAATTTACACAAAACTTGATTTTTTGACTCAGGTCGTTTTTCCACCCAACTCCTCAATTATTTCCCCTGTACTGTTCACGAATGATTAATGAGAATCATTTCTATGTATGTATTGGCAACACGACTTTTGTCTCCAAACATTTGAACTTGATGAAGATCAAATTCTCTATGTTCACGGCGCAATTGAACTTTATCATCAATCAATTGAATCTCTTGATCAAGCAATTCGGTAACTCTCCAATGGATTTTGGGGCTCAAAAATATTTTTTTATCTAAAAACTAAACGTTTCATTTGAATATAAAATATATTATCATATTATTTTTTATGAGTACAGTTATGGAAAATAAAAGTATTGGTTTTTTAAAATCATTCCCCAATTACAACTGACAACTTTTCGATTTCAAATCGTATGTTCTCAAATTAGGAGTTGATAGTGAGCTGTTGAACGGAGCGGTCGCAGAATTGTTTTGCTCTCTTATCTCAAGTTTCCGGACGGGTCGTGCTTAATCGGTTCATTTAGTGCATGTTTAACCTAAAACGTTCTTTCGTAATAATTGAATTATCAATTTGTTATTTATTTGTGAAATTGTTTTCAAGTGAATCGAAATATTCAAAGTTTAAATTAATAAAAACAGTATCCACCAGACGGTAGTGCTAAAAAGAGACCTAGAGCTAAAAGTTCTTTCGTAATAAATTGAATTATCAATTTGTTTTTTATTTGTGAAATTGTTCTCAAGTGAATCGAAATATTCGAAGCTGAATGAATAAGAACAGTATCTAACAATACTTTTCACCGGACGATAGTGCTAAGAAGAGTCCTCGTGCTAAAAGTTCGCCTGAGCTCGGAGAGATGGAACAGAAAAAGCGTGCTCCAGACCCAAGTGTTAAAGCTTCCGGTATTGTGAACTCAGACTTTATTGAATCACTATTTGACCGTTTTGAAAAGCGGTTTAGTAAGGCTATGGATGAAAAACTCGCGCTGCTAGCTACAAAGATGGATTTAAATGGTCTAATTGAAAAAGTGAATAAACTCTCTGTCGAGAATTAACAGTTAAGAAATCAAATTGTTGCTCAAAAAATTCAGAGTAATCTCATAATCAGGAAGATGGAAAATTTTAAAAATAGATCGAGAAGGAACAATATAATTTTTCGCGGGCTGAAATATGAATGTGCAACAGTGGATTACGTGAGAACTGTCAAAGACTTTTGTGTGAGTCATTTGGGGGCACGAGCAGGTACCTGGGTTAATCGAGCACATGCATTGGGCAAGAAAATAGATAACGGGCCAATCATTGCGCATTTTCCGGACGATCAGGACATCCATTTCATCACGAGAAACAGTAGGAAGCTGAAGGGTACACAGTTTGTGATTCATAAAGACTTTGCTTTCGACACAAGAAAACGACGATCAAAGCTTTTCCGGGTGCTTGGCGAGTTGAAGAAACAAGTTCCGGGAGTGAGAGGAGAGTATCGGTTGAAGTGGATCGTTTAATCATGAATAGTCGGGTTTTCACGCTGGATGAGGAGAATGGACTGGTCTCGGAGGGAGAGGATGGGCTGCAGAAGATCGGGAGCATGTTCGATGAGAGTGTGATGCGGGCCGTGAGCGGGAGCATGTGTGATGAGGAGGAGCGAGGCGGCGAGGACGAAGACCGCAACCGCTGAGATAACGCCGTCAGTCCGTGTGAGAAGGGACAGTTGAGTATAGTAGCGTACAATGTGGCTGGATTAAGTGGTAAGATTGTTCAAGTATATAATTTTATTTGTAATTATGATGTTTTTGTACTATTGGAGACGTTTGTTGAAAGAGGAAAGCAATTGTATTTTGAAAACTGTTTTCCAGATTACAATTTATACTGGGAATTCGCAGTTGAAGAATCAAACTGAGGTAGAGCAAAGGGAGGAAAGTTAATAGAAATTAGTAAAAGAATAGAGAGTTTTTGTAAGGTAATCGATGCGCTTGAGAGGAAAGTTATTCACATGAATGCAGGACAACGGGATGAATATTATATAGTTCCAATTTACCTGAGTGGTGGAGGAGACATGGAATGGGAGAGAGAATTCAATACATTATGGGAGTTTATGATAGTGCAAGAGCATAATAGAAATA
Organism: Nilaparvata lugens; assembly: GCF_014356525.2. Taxonomy (NCBI): domain Eukaryota; kingdom Metazoa; phylum Arthropoda; class Insecta; order Hemiptera; family Delphacidae; genus Nilaparvata; species Nilaparvata lugens. The sequence continues at coordinate 75,040,702 of NC_052518.1, read as the reverse complement.
ATATGATTTTAATTGGAGATTTTAACGGTAGAATAGGAAATGGACAGGACATGTCGGAATTAACAGATGTAATAGAATTGGGAAATGCACTGAGTAATAAGCAAGAGTCAAAGGATGAGGTGATTGATATGAAAGGTAAGAAAATATTGGAGTTCTGTGAGGTTTTTAATTTCATCATTATGAATAGAAGGATAAGTGGAGATAGGTTGGGAGACTTTACTTTTATAGGCAGAGGGGCTTCCGTAATAGATCTATGTTGCATGGCTGTCGAATTAGCGCAAATAGTTGGAAAATTTTCTATTGTGCCAGAATTTTTATCTGATCATTTCCCAATTGAAGCTACGCTAATCACGGTTGATACTCTAGAAAGAGAGAGCACAATTTTACCACTCTTACCGAAGTTGAAATGGAAGGAAGCGAGGAAGAATGAATATATATCTAAACTCAACAATGCTTGTAGAGAAATAAATGGTCTTCCCGAGAGTAGTGAAGAGACTTATGAAGTATTAAATAATCTTGTATATAGAGCTGCAAATTATGTGCCCCAACCTGATAGAAAGAGAGAAGGATGGAGAGAAAAGTGGTTCGACAAAGAGTGTGCGGTTATGAGAAAGCGAGTGTTCAGCCTATTGAATGTGTTTAGAAAATCAAATTCGGAGCAGGTGAGAGAAAATTATATGAAGGTAGTAAAGGAATACAAACTGCTATGTAAGAGTAAAAGGCAAACGTATTACAGCGATATAAAAGAACAATTCAGAAGAGTCAAGGATTCCAGTGATTTGTGGGCTCTGATAAAGAAATTCAAGTGTAGAGAGTTCAAGATTTCGGGAACTGTGAGTGCTGAGGATTGGGTTGAACACTTCAGACGAGTGTTTGGATCAGTTTGCGGGGTAGTCACATATTATGCGGCGAGGAATGTTGAAGATCAAACTCTTGACAAAGACATAGATATGAATGAATTGGAAAGTGCCTTCAAGACAATGCGCAACAATAAGGCTCCAGGTGATAACAGAGTTCCTGCTGAGTTTTACAAGAATGCGTCAAAAAATTACAAAGAGATTATTTTGACTTTTTCCAATGCCATCGTCAGAGGTGGACAGATACCAACAGGGTTTCCACGTTCAATTATATTTCCATTGCATAAAAAAGGTGATACTAATGAAGTGAATAATTATAGAGCCATATCTTTTATAAATGCTGTCGCTAAAGTATTTTCATTTATTTTACTGAGAAGGTTGCAGTTGTGGGAGGAAAGAGAAAAGATTATTAAAGAGAATCAGTGTGGCTTTCGGAGAGGTTATTCGGCTACTGATAATATTTTTGTTCTATTCAATATAGTAATGAAAACGTTGAATAGACCTACAAAGAAGTTGTACTGTTTCTTTTTGGGCTACGATAGTGTGGACAGAGAGGCTTTATTTTTTAAACTGAGTGAATTGGGAGTGTCGACTAAATTTATTGCGATGTTGAGGAGTCTATATAGAAATACGAAGTCTCCTGTATGGCATGGCGTGGAGGGTAACTTAACAGAATACTTTGAAACCAGAAATGGATTAAAACAGGGATGCGTATTCTCCCCGTTGCTATTCACACTATTTTTGAATGATTTGAGTGATGTTATTGGTGGAGGTATATTATGTTGGGCAGAGGCTGATAAATTCGCTGTTATATTGTGATGACGTGGTATTGTTGTCTGAGAATCCTCGACATCTGCAGTCAATGATAAATAAGTTAAAGGGATATTGCATAAGGTGGAATCTCACAGTGAACATGGCTAAATCCAAGATTGTAGTTTTCAGAAGAGGAGGACGATTGGGAGAAAGAGAGAAGTGGTACTATGGAAATGAAGTTATTGAAACAGTGAATGAGTACAGATACCTGCGAGTTGTTTTTTCATCAAGACTTGCCCTAACCGCACATTTTAAATGTAAGATAACAGCTGCCAGATTTGGGATTAATAGTGTATGGCGAAGACTCATTTTGAATGATGAAGCACCTCTGTCAATGAAATGAAGAATTTTTGATTCGATAAGTAAAGCAGTTGTAACATATGCAGCACAGGTATTGGGATATGCGGAGAGAGAAGAACTAGAAAAATTTCTGAGGTTGTTTGTCAAGAAAATATTTGGACTACCGTGTAATACGCCAAATTATATAGTATACTTAGTGACAGGAAAGGAAATTTTGTGGTTGTATACTTTGAGCGTTCATATAAAATATGTATTGAATTCTTTTGAGATACCTGGCGACCGATATCGAACATTGATCGCAAGGCATTGTTTAAGATAAAAGTGTGGTTGGTATTCTGAATGGAGACGGATATTAAGTGAGTTTGATATTGAATTGCCGATAACAGCGGACAACTGGCAAGCAGCAAATTTCAGGAGGGGGTGGGAAGCAACGTGGGAGAGGGTAATGGAGAAGATAAAAGCTAAAGTTAAAAGTAAGTGGCTAGAGAGAAGAGAGCGGTCACAGTTTCACAGAATCTACGCAGATGTAAAAATGACGATGGAACGAGAAATTACATGAATGATGAGTCCAAACGGAATGTTACCTCGATGATTTTCAAGGGCCTCCTCTGGGCTATTATCGCTCAATCACGCACCGCAAAGAGATGAGGGGATAGGTATCTGTTCTATGTGCAATAGCCGAGAAACGGAAGATGCTTATCATTTCATCGGTAAATGTTCAATTTTGGGTGAAATAAGAAAGAAATATCTGAGAGGGGCGATGCTAGAGAGAGAGACAGTAATTGAGTATCTGAATGGAAAATTTTGGACGAGTCTAGTAGGATATTGAGGGAGGCAGTGGAATACAGGCGAGAATTGATAAAGGAATTCAATTTTTAGGAGTTTATAATCGATAAGAGTCATTTCCTCTTTATTGTTATTGATATCTTGTTATGCATATTGTGAAATGTACATTTTAATGTTGAAGTGGAAAAGTCTTTTTAGGATTATTATTAGAGTTATTAGCTATAAAAGTAGTATTTTATCATAAACATGAGAAGCCGCAAGACTTTATGTATTATTAAGTAGTGCTTTGATCTATGCAGATGACTTAATTGATTGATTATTCTAAGATTTTTAAGAGGTTTTGTTTTACTTATTTATTCTTTCTCTCTTTTGTTTCTGTATATTATTTCTCTTTTTTTAGATTACTGATGAATTAATTGAAAGTTGACTGTATTTTAATTCAATTTTATTTTTGTAGAGTACAAAGTAAGAGGTGACTCTATTTAAATTTCAAAGTTTTGGTTTTTTGTTCGTGAAGTTAATAATTATGTTGTTTGTATATTTTATAAGTCCAGCCACATTGACGCATACAAGGTCCCTTAAGAGGGTGAATTTAAGAGTGTGAATTGCTTTTTAAAAGTTGAGTTACAATGTTTAGTTATGATAATTACGAGAAATTAGTTAGGTATGAGAAGAAGGAGGAATTGGATAGGAATGATAGGGAGAAATAATTATTGAGTGAATTATGTAATCACAAGAACAATAATAATTATTCAATATTGGTATAATGTATAATAAAGAAATCTATCTACTCGGCTGACGGCCTCGGCTAAGCCTAAAGAACTTTTATTTATGATGAAAAGAATGCTTGTTCAATTTATTTGTGAAATTTAGTTGAGTTTGAATTGAATTGGAGGTATTATTTTCATTTTCTGTAATGTTGAAAGAAGTGCAAATAAAGTTCTGTTCTATTCTATTCAATTATTGTTCTCAAGTTAAAATGATACTTTCTCAGATAAAATTCACTATTCTCAACTACAAGTGATGACTTCTCAAATGCAATTGACTATTCTCATTTACATCTGACGTTTTCTCAAATACTAATGACTATTCTCAATTAATACTTTCTCAAATACAGTTGGAAAAGGTGTACTTCTCAGATAGGGAGGGTTGATAGGATAGGGTATCTTGGATAAGATAAAGAATGAGGAATCAGAGTTGTGTGAGTAGTGAGTCCTTCCAGTTCATATTATTAAATAATCTAATTTGGGTAGCTGAAAGTTTCTCAACAATGCAACATAAAATGGAGTACGGTACTCTATCACTATCAGGAAGCTCATGGTATAGCAGTTCCGGAATCTCTATTTTTTTAAATAAGCACAAATAGCGAAAACGCAATGTAGACCAGGGGTTCCCAAAAAAATGTTTCTATGTACTCCCTCACCTACAAGCAATAATGTCGAGGACCACATCGGAATTTACAGTTGGGAGGCACTGTGAAACGTGTACTTTCTCGAATCCCAGTACTAATTAGCCTATATCCATACTTGGAATGTTTATTTGAATGTTAAATGATCAGTAGTAGAATTGGTAGGAAAACTGTAAGTGGAATATTGTATTATATATTAAATACCTGTCAGGCAGTTTAGGTTTATTACTTGGCATTTCAAACCCTTGATTCAATCCAGGCCAGAATAGAGTCTGTTTCTCAATTAAAGGATTGGTTCCAAGGAGAGATTGGATATGATAGACTATCATTTCCAATTATGTCATTTGAGAATCATTGATAATGCATTAATTGTCTGGAACCAGGTATAATCTAGTGCCACTTGCGGGTAGGCTGAAGAGCATACCGACGACACTAATTGAGATAAAATGAGAAAAATGCTAATGCGCTATTCATTGACCAAACGTAGTGAGGTCTATGTTTCAACTCGATTGGCTTTTGTCTGTCTGTATGTAACGCGATTACGGCCGAACGCGTTGATAGAATCATATGAGATTTGGCAGGAATACTCCTTTTTCAACTGCGCGTCGATGTATACACAAGGTTTTTTAAAATTTTGCATTTTAAGGATAATAAATGAGAAGAAAAGGAATTCCTCCATACTCTGATATCACTATATAAATCATCAACTTTGAAGATAGGATTAATCAGACTATAGAATTATTCATAATCAATCCGCTGACAAGTGGATTATTCATTGCATGCATTACACAGATGTCTAGCTGTGTATATTTCTATAAGGCAGGATTTCCATATCCTTTCATATTAAGCGAGCTATTTCTGAATATATAAATTTTGATCTGTTTATTTTCATATCTGGCTAACTGGCTATTTATAAGGTCATTCATGTTCAACGGATCTCGAAAACGGCTCTAACGATTTTCACGAAATTTGGAACATAGTAGGTTTATGATATAAAAATTCGATTGCACTAGGGCTAATCCCTGGGAAAACTCGCTGAAAGACATAAAAAGGATAATAATTATTCATTCTTGGAAAAACAGATGATAATTTCGTCGTCTGTCGAAACATAAGATGCGTGTGTGGGAGAGAAACAAAATAATTTCCAGCTGTGTAATCAATCAGCGAGAAATTTCATCTAGAAATTTTAATCAACTTGATCAAAATAATCTGATTTTATGAAATGACATGATAATCATTCTAAACTAGAGTATATCATAATTTACAAAGTTAATGATTATTTGACAATTTCAAGTTATTAGTGAGTGTTATTTTGTTAGTCAATTTGGTTTTAAAACAATCTAAATAGACTAAGAACTTTTTTGTTTTCAAATGTTTGGACTGAGAAATGAACCTGGAATCAAGTTTATGGAAAATAACCTACTCTCTGGACTATTTATAGTGTATAAATCAAAATTCGAGGAAAAAACAGTTTTGTGCTGTGCTGTTAGTCCTTCACCAATCATTTTAAAGAATTGTGTTCTGTTCATCAATAGTTTTATGAATTAATAACGAGCGAAGCTCGGTGCCCCGATATTTTTTATGATGCGTGCCCATCAGTATCAATATTTTCACATTTGAAAAACGAATTTAACAGGTGACTGAAAATAAAATGAGAAATTATTCAATGAACTGAATAATGCTGAAGGAATTATAATATTCTTGAATGAAAAAATAATAATTTAAAACTAGTTGAGAAATATCTTTATCAAATGGAAAGATTATCACGAAACTGGATAAATCATCATATGGACTACAAATTCAAGCATGAACTGAGTTTTTTAACATAAGTGAGCTTTTGATCTTGGTAATTATGAGGAAGAAGCCTATTGATTTTTAACATTGATTAAATGTTATAACAAAATAAAACTTCTGAAGAGAAACTGAGATTGGACTACAGAGGGTGTCTCAATGGTTGAATGGAAATCTGTTCACATTAAACTATGAGAAAACCTTTTTTCTGACCTTTTCAGTGACTCAACATGGACAGCCAACAGGAGATAAGATAATAATCAGAAACCAACGGAATAACACTTCATACACAGTTCACAAGAAACAGTCACAGAAATACCTGGGAGTTACAATGGACTCTTTTCTTCCATTTTTCGCTCTTTCAAGTCTCATAACTATTGAAAAACGTTTCCAATTATAGAAATGAGAAAATAAAAACTAAGACTTCTATTATAAAAGCTGACCTTTTGGAAAGCCAATTTTCTGACTATTGCTGTTTAGAGTCTGGGACTTAGCTAAATCCTGAGCTCGGAAAACGGCCCTAAAAGTTCTAGTTTAAAAAAAAAATTCCAGCTTTGAAAGTTTCAAACTTCAAAAGGTTGAATCCAAATATGGAATCAGAAATCATCTCCCATTATCACTCAATAAAATACGAGAAAAAGTAACCTTGTACAGTTAACTTCACTGAATTATTTACGTTGTCGGGATTTCAATTTTGTCATACAACAATCTAATTCATTAGGTTGAAATCGTTGAATATTACCATGGATTTCCTGTTGAATCATTGACTTAAAATCTTTGCAACAATCAATAAAATCTATTACACAGTATAAATATGCAGTCAGTGAGTATAGAATGTAACATTCTATACTCACTGCATACAGTAGGCTATAAACATTGTGCTGATCTGAACAGTGAGTATAGAATGTAATTACATTATATTACTCTAACAGCTAACTGGATCTGAATTGATCTATTGTAATAATGGACATAATGAAATAATGTCTTACTATTCCAAGTAAAACGAAACTAATGTTTGTGTTTGTATAAGAGCTGCTGAGTGGATACTGCATACTGAGAAATTCATAAATGATCCAGACCAGCCTGGCGACTTCGATGCTATCGACACCGGAATCTCCTTTTATTTCTATCAATGAATGAATCTGAATTAAAACCATGTATTGTATCAACTATCCTATTATCGTATTGTAATTCGTGAAGCCTGTTTAGTAAAAGCCAGTTACATACACATCGATTTTTTACCGTCCTTATAAAATTCTATTAGATCAAACAGATGATGTTTGACAAGTTGCACTTATTCGAATTCATAAGGATGGCAAAAACAATCGTACAAAAATCAACGTGCATGTAACTGGCTTTCGAAGACCCATACGATATTGTATTCTATGATCAAATAGAATAGTAAATATCGAAATAAGTGTTGCAGCCAGAACTTGTGTTAAGAACCGGTTTTGTCCCCGCTTTGTAAGTTAAACTAAACACACAATTCCTCCCCAGAATGTGGGTTTGAAGTGTACACACCATTTCTCCCCGCTTTGTGCAGTGGAAGTGTACACACATTTCTCCTCGGTTTGTTCAGTGAAAGTGTACACACATTTCTCCCCTTTTTGTAGGTTTAATGCGTAATTTTTTTTCAAGTTAACAGAAAAAAAAAGTTACAACTGTATTGAACACATATTAATATACTTTCTAAAACAAAAATTAAGTCTCCAACATGTGTGTAAATGTGTGTAAATCAGCCTCCCCGCAATGTATGTTCATTTCTCACCTCCCCGTATGCTACCTTGTTCCAGTATGTGTGTGTGTGTGTGTGTGTGTGTGTGTGTGTGGTGTGTGTGTGTGTGTGTGTGTGTGTGTGGTGTGTGTGTGGTGTGTGTGTGTGTGTGTGTGTGGTGTGTGTGTGTGTGTGTGTGTGTGTGTGTGTGGTGTGTGTGTGTGTGTGTGTGTGTGTGTGTGTGTGTGTGTGTGTGTGTGTGTGTGTGTGTGTGTGTGTGGTGTGGTGTGTGTGTGTGTGTGTGTGTGTGTGTGTGTGTGTGTGTGTGGTGTGTGTGTGTGTGTGTGTGTGTGTGTGTGTGTGTGTGTGTGTGTGTGTGTGTGTGTGTGTGTGTGTGTTGTGTGTGTGTGTGTGTGTGTGTGTGTGTGTGGTGTGTGTGTGTGTGTGTGTGTGTGTGTGTGTGTGTGTGTGTGTGTGTGTGTGTGTGTGTGTGTGTGTGTGTGTGTGTGTGTGTGTGTGTGTGTGTGTGTGTGTGTGTGTGTGTGTGTGTGTGTGTGTGTGTGTGTGTGTGTGTGTGTGTGTGTGTGTGTGTGTGTGTGTGTGTGTGTGTGTGTGTGTGTGTGTGTGTGTGTGTGTGTGTGTGTGTGTGTGTGTGTGTGTGTGTGTGTGTTGTGTGTGTGTGTGTGTGTGTGTGTGTGTGTGTGTGTGTGTGTGTGTGTGTGTGTGTGGTGTGTGTGTGTGTGTGTGTGTGTGGTGTGTGTGTGTGTGTGTGTGTGTGTGTGTGTGTGTGTGTGTGTGTGTGTGTGTGTGTGTGTGTGTGTGTGTTGTGTGTGTGTGTGTGTGTGTGGTGTGGTGTGTGTGTGTGTGTGTGTGTGTGTGTGTGTGTGTGTGTGTGTGTGTGTGTGTGTGTGTGTGTGTGTGTGTGTGTGTGTGTGTGTGTGTGTGTGTGTGTGTGTGTGTGTGTGTGTGTGTGTGTGTGTGTGTGTGTGTGTGTGTGTGTGTAGTAGAGACGCTTGGCGCTGTGCATGCTTGCAACAAACTATAAAAGACCCCACTTTATTTACATATCACTCACAACAGAGTGCGACGTGGAAGGTGAACCATTCTTCTGTCTGTGTTTCTACTATTCATTGTGAACTTATCAACAACAACAACAAGTGTAAACAGGTAAGAATTGGAAACAATTTTTTATCAAAATATGTAGACAATTTATTCACTACTACTAATACTACTTTAACACACACATCTATACAATTTGTTACACATAAGCTGACAAATTGTATAGATATAAAAATTGTTAATGCTTAACAATTTTTATATCAGTCCAATTCCCCGACTTATGTGATACTGGCAATACCAAATTTTTACAAATTTTATTAAAGTCTACAATTTTTTCTGCACTGATGCAGGAAGCAAATCGTTGTGGTAAATATACCTCACACTGTGATTTGCTTCCTACATTCCTTATTTTCAAAATAACACATCATCCATGTTTATTGCTGTCCTCCCTCGCACTGATGATGGGGTAGGGCACATCCTCTTTCAACTCTCTTAGTGGCACCCACGGTTTGGGCGCGGGCCAATTGATGAGCTGAACAAAGTCCATCTCACCCCCCTCATCCTCCTCCTCTGCCCGCTGCACCTCCTTCATCAAGGGGACAAGTGATGAGCTGTCCTCCACCACACGTTTCTGTTGAAAAATATTTGATTAGTGTATTATTTGTTTCAGATTATCATCAAATCAGATTTGTCAAATCATACTAGAGAACTTGATCAATAGATTCACTACACAATCGCAAAGTGAGTAATAACTTATATATTGCAGAATCCACCAACACTAATATCTTGTAATTCATTGTGAATACTTCAAATAATAATGTTGATTTAAAAGAATAATTCTCTGATTACTTTTAACAAAAATATCTCAATTCAATTGTATCTCTAATCAGTTCAAATAATATTTCCTTGCTATCAAATAATTTATGCATGACTGATTACTTTCAACAATAATATCTTGTAATTTAATTGTATCTCTAATCAGTTAAAATAATATTTCCTCAATATCAAATTATTTATGCATGACTTTTAACAATAATTCTTTGCTATCAAATAATTCATGCATGACTGATTACTTTTAACAATAATATCTTGTAATCCAATTGTATCTCTAATCAGTTCAAATAATATTTCCTTGATATCAAATAATTTATGCATGACTGATTACTTTTAACACTAATATCTTGTAATCCAATTGTATCTCTAATCAGTTCAAATAATATTTCCTTGCTATCAAATAATTTATGCATGACTGATTACTTTTAACACTAATATCTTGTAATTCAATTGTATCTCTAATCAGTTCAAAACACATTTCCTTGCTATCAAATAATTTATGCATGAGTGATTACTTTTAACAATAATTCTTTGCTATCAAATGATAATAATAATAATAATAATCAAAGACTTGTATGTGTACAGATTTTTTCCAATGATCAATTGTTTTATAAAAAATCTGTACACATTCAAGTCAATAATATTTCTTGAAACTAACCTTTGTTTGTGAGAAGATGGTCTCGTCCTCATCCCTGCTAACCTCAGGCTCATCAAACACCAACCTCCTCTTCTCCTGCTTCTGCTTGATGTTGTTGCTCAGCGTTGTTAGCACCGCACACCGCGGTGCCCAGATAGCAGGTGGAGCCAAATGTTGAACTGAACTGTCACCCAGCATGATCTCCCCAGGCGATGTTGGTTCCACGGTGAGTGGAGAAGGAGCAGCTGCAGCAGTGGAGGTGTCAGCAGCGAGGGCAGCATTCTGCTGCCAGTAGTTGAGGATACATTCCTGTGCCGGTGGGCTATCTGGGAGGATGAATGAGGACAAGGTTGATGATGATGACAAGCTCATCTCGTATGATAGTGAAGTAGAGTATGTAGTACACTTGAATGTGACTCTGATGTAAATGATAATTTTGCTCACATTACATCTGTTTATATAGCATGCATTTTCTCTCTGTTCCAGGCTCGTGCGAGTGAGACCCACATGTGCTAGAAGGTGAAAAAAATTCAAGTTTCTCCCCTAGGACTCAGCACAGAGCAGCGTGTTCTGCTATATCCTCCCACATCATTATCAACATCATTCAGATTTGTAAGTATTCTCTCCTATCATGAAAAACTGTTACATTCACTCAAACATTCTATATTTTTTGAATAGCACTGCCTCTTGTGCTGCTTATTGATTTCTAATAACATAAGTTATTAAATATTTCATTGTTTTCACAGCATTGGAGTGCTCACCTCACAACTCGGTTTCCGATGTCATAAGCAGTTGAGCTCTCGTCAAGGCAACATACCTGAGAGGTTACCAGACAATCGCGCCTACATCGAGAAGGAAGCATAGCCGGATAGCCATCTATCTATATCTGCACATCTATAGCTGAGGAGATACCTGTCATTCACGCATCAACCAACACATGTAAGTACATTTTTACTTTGATTTTATCCTCAGATGGGAGTCGGAGAAGAGGAAAATTGTCCTCCGATGACAAAAATTTCTCATCGGAGGACAATTTTTGTCCTCGGAGGGGAGGATTTTTGTCCTCTGAGGACAAAAATCCTTCTACAGCATACTGCATGCATGCAATTTTTTTTTTTGCTCATCTTTACGATGTGGTATATCTGGGTAATCTTCTCCTCCCCCTTCTTTCTCGCACTCTTCATATAAACAAAATGGTAAATGTATTACTTTTTCACATGGATTTACGATAATATATTTGCAATGGACACATAGCAGATAGTGATTTTTATGTAAGAAATAACCATTTCTCACAAAATAGTCTGCTTTATCAGGTAATGATTTACAATAGTCACAATGTAGATGACGATGATGATTTTCAAAATAAAAGTTAAAAGTTAAATATCTTTCTTCATATTGACATAGAATATTATTATCGAAATTCTCCTCTTCAATCTTTCCTTCTCAATGCACAGTTTGGACTGTACCTTGCATGTTCTATTGCTGGTATGTCACTTTCTTCCCATTTTCCCAAATGAATTGAACAAAATACACAGCGCACAATGTCTGGTACACAGGCGAATATAAATCCCTCTTTTGCCACGTTTTCTGCTGACAAATGCTGAGAAGATTTTGTCCATCTTTTATCAAAAGTTAATAATCTTAATCTTTCATGCAACATTATCTGATGCTGAGATAACATTTTCACACAGCATTCTTCTACCAATGCTAATTCACAACTGATTTAAAAACATGCAGTTGTTCTCTATCACTCTAATTCTATATCATCATGATCGTTATTCTTTTGTTTTTCAGAATCTAACATCATCATCATCATCATTATGATGCTGAGGGAACGCAGAGACTACGTGGCGTGAATTCCAGCACAGTCCGCCATCGTATTAGCATCAAGGATCCCAAGGAAATCAACATCAAGAACGTGCTCAAGAGGAGAGGTTGAAACATTGCGTTTTTGAGATAATTAGGGAGCACATGGCACGGCATAATGGGAATGTGAAATGGTTCATTGTGTTAAATGTTTTATTGTATAAATTATTGGTGATGGATGATGGGGTTAGTGAGTCTGTCTCATCTCTTGTCAATCTTCATAGTTACTCCAACATAGCACTAAATGTGCTTGAGTATTATGAAGATTTTAATGATCATTTCATGTTGGCCATAAGAAAAATCCTGTCATCTTTTGAGAACTTTGTTCGACATGGCAGTGGTTGGGTGTTGAAGAAAATTGAGTCACTGGATGTGAACATGATTAAATTTAATCCAGTATTCACATCCAGTTTCATTCAAACACCCCAGTTTCTTAAAAACAAAAATTGTATCATAAATGTCAAAAATCTGTCTGACAAAAAATCCTTTTTATGGTCAGTCCTTGCATATTTCCATCAGAAACCAAAGAACTCACGCTTGACTGTAAAGTATTTGAGCAAGTTTGCTCACACACTTGATACGCGAGGTGTAAATTTTCCGGTAATGACACGCGATATTAAGAAATTTGAAATACTGGATCCGGATATTGCAATTCACGTCATCGCAATGACAACAAAAAGTTTTTCCCCTACCGCATGAGCATTTTCCGCACTCATAAACACCAAATTAATCTTTTAATGTTGAAAGCCAATGCGGGAAAAACACATTTTTGTTTAATTAATACCGCGAACGGGAAAAACGGATTATTGCGCCTTCTCTCTCACCTCTCAAAACACCACAGTCAAGTACATGTTTGTAATTTCTGTTTTCATAGATTTACTTCGAACAAATCTAAAAATTATGATGGGAAAGCAAATTTGATGAAACATGAGCAGCTTTGTTCCAAGTATGAATCACAGCGTGTTTCATATCCTAAACGCGGAGACACAATCAAATTTAAGAAACTAGGCGCGACGTTGAAGAAAAAGTATACAATTTACACGGATTTAGAAACTTACGTTTTTAATATCGATAATAATGATGATGATGAAGCTGATTCTGATGAAATTACTTATAGCTATAAAAAGAAAACAGCGCAACATATTCCCTGCGGGTATTGTTTTGTTGTTATCGATGTGAACAGGGAAATCACTCACAGACCTGTACTCTATAGATTGAGTAATTTAGATGAAAAAATCATGGAGAAATTTCTTCAGGGAACTACAGATCTCAGTGACATTTTGTATGAGGATATGAAATGCAAAATTCCGATGCAACATTTATCCAAAAGTCAAGAGCACGAATTTCAAAATTTGGTAAACTGTGGGCTTTGCACCGAACCATTCTTAGACACCGATATTAAATGTCATCACCACGTGCATGAAACCGGAAATTACCTATGTGCAGCCCACGTTTCTTGTAATTTATCAGCTTGTACTCTGGAGTTCATTTTGTGTTATTTTCACAATTTCTCCGGGTTTGATTCACATTTCATTCTGAAAGCGCTCTGTAAATGTAAAAAAGAAATTTCCTTCTTTGCGAATACGTCAGAGAGATTTTTGACACTTTCAGTAGGCAAAATTAAATTTTTAGATTCCTACAAGTTGATGAACGAATCCTTGGAATTATTGGTGCGTAATTTGGTAGAGAGTATAGACATGGAAAAGAAGTTCAAACGTTTATTTTTAGTGTTTCATGACCCGCCACGCGAACACAGACATCTCTTGTTGAAAAAAGGAATATATCCTCACTCATGCATGAGTTGTCCTGAAAAATTCGTGGAAACATCACTTCCTCCCATCAAATGTTTTCATAATGATTTAACTGATACACCTCTGTCTCGAGAAGAATATGAGCATGCGCAAAGAGTGTTCTCAACATTCAAACTGAAATCACTCGGTGAATATCACAATTTCTATTTATGTTTGGATGTGTTGCTATTAGTGGAAGTTTTTGAATCTATGAGGTCTACGCTTTTCAGCTCATAAGGCCTTGATGTCACTCATCTTGTTTCCCTCGCACACTTTACCTGGAATTGTATGTTGAAGTACACTAAGGTTGAACTAGATTTAATCACACATCCTGACATGCATCACATGTTTGAGGCAGGGATGAGGGGCGGGGTCTCATTTATCGGTAAACGTTATTGTGAGGCTAATAACAAGCATCTACCTGAGACTTATGACCCCTCAAAACCAAGTAATTATCTCCTTCATATTGATGCGAACAGTTTATACTCGGAGGCCATGAGTTGAAACTTACCTGTTGGAAATTTCAAATTCCTCACAGAGGAAGAAATTTCCAAGCTTGATTTTGCGAATTTGGACAGCAATTCAGAAATTGGATATGTAATAGAATGTGATCTCAAGTATCCGAAAGAGTTACATGATAAGCATGCCAGTTTCCCACTTGCGCCTCTCCACCAAACACCTCCACACGAATTGTTGTCAAACTATCAAACAAATGAGAACAGTCAAATTGGAACCAAAAAGCTCATGAACACACTTTTTGACCATGAAAAGTACATTGTCCACTACCTCAATTTAAAACTCTACCTCCAGCTCAGTTTGCAATTAATGAAAGTACATCGTATAATTAGCTTTTCCCAATCTCCCTGACTGAAAAGCTACATCGATTTCAATATCTGCAATAGACAGACCGTGAAAAATAAATTTGAAGTATCTTTCTTTAAGGCCTGTTGTAATCTTATTTTTGGCAAGACTATACAATCAGTTCGCAAACATATCAATGTTAAAATTATCACAGATGAAAAACGATTAGATAAGTACATTTCAAATCTGTTATGCAAATGCTGGCAAATAATTAGTCCAAACGTGATTGCAGTTTTCTCTTGTAAGTTGGAACTAAAAATTAACAAGCCTATCTATTCTGGGTTTTCCATACTGGAGTAAATTCCATATGTACGATTTTTTCTAAATTACAAAAAATTATACCGTGGGATCGTGTAGAACTCTGTATGACTGATACCGATAGTTTTCTTTTAAATGTAAAAGTAGAGGATGTGTATCTGTTGATTAAAGAAAATTTGAACCTTTTCGACACTAGTAACTACCCTCCTTACCACCCCTGCTTTTCCATGGAGAGAAATAAAGTTGTAGGAAAGTTCAAGGATGAGATAGCCTCAAAGCCTATCTGTCAATTTATTGGGCTTCGATTTAAACTTTACTCATATTTAGTATGTAATGAGAATGGAGAACCTGTAAATAAATGTGTAGCAAAGGGTGTACAGAGCAGAGTGAAATGTAGAAAACTTAATTTTAATTTATACAAGAAATCGATGATTGAACGTTGTGAACACTTTGAAAAATTCAATATGATGAGATCCTATAATCATACCATGTATCAGATTGAATGTGTAAAAATCTGCTTGAGTCCTTATGACAACAAGAGATACATTGCAGAGAACGGCATGGATACTTTGCCTTTTGGACATTATAGAGTGCAGACAACGCTCTAACTGATTGGTCAGTATGTCCCGTGATGATCATCCAACACCACTAATTTTGATTTCCTGTTGTAAATATGAATATTATTAGATCTAAGATAGCGTTAGAACTTCATAGTGTGCCACGTGTCAACTATCCCACTCGCAAATATGAGTTAAAAAGTGAAAAAAACTTGCTTCAAGCTGATCTCATTGAGATGAGCAGTTTATCATGTTTTAATAAAGGTTATAGGTATATCTTAGTTGTTATTAATTATTTTTCAAAATTCGCATATTGTGTACCATTAAAAGACAAGTTGAGTCAATCTGTATTTGATGCACTCGAACCAATTATTTCTGAAAATAAGGGAGTTAAGTTGTTCCAATCAGATCAGGGAACAGAATTCTTTAATTCAAAAGTTAAAGCATTATTAGATACCAAAACATTACCATGTTTTTAGTGATAAGAAAGCTTCCATAGTTGAAAGGTTTAATAGAACAATAAAAGCAAAAATTTATAGATATTCAACTGAATGTGGAACCAAAAACTGGATAAGCAATCTAGACAGTTTGGTTCGAAATTATAATACAACAACGCACACTTCAATTAGAATGAAACCTGAAGATGTCCACAAGAAAGATCGTAATCATGTTTTAATGTCTTTGAATTCTGCATTCAATAGACGATATAAATTGAAAAATTCAAAACCAAAATTTAAGCTAGGGGATATTGTACGAATCTCAAAGAAAAGGGTTTTTTTTATAAATCTTATAACATAAATTGGAGCACAGAGTATTTCATGATTCATTCTTTATTCCCTTCTCAACCTGTAACATACAGCTTGCGAGATCTAAACAGAGAAGTAATAAGTGGTAGGTTTTAAGGAGAAGAAATTAAAAAAACACAATTAAACAAATTGGAGAGACAAGTATATCTGATTGAAAAAATATTAAAGTGTGATAAAAAAGGATTGCTTGTTAAGTGGATTGGATTTTCAACACCCAGTTATATTAGTAGAAGTCAACTATTAGATGAAAAATAATCTATTGTAATATCATGTTGTAATACATTGCATTTACTGTAAATGTCATGAAGATTTGGTGTAAATATAATACATCTTTATCAAAAAATGCTTCTCAGTTCCATTTCAATCTGTAGTTTCATTTTCGTAATTTGCTTTAGAAAATCTTTGAGCATGCGGTAGATAAGGAGAAGCAGACCATATGCATTCTCGTAAAGAGGGAGAGGGAGAGAGAGGGAAGGATATATTGAAGTGAGAGACTTCTAGCAGTTCGCTAGTGCATTGCTGTAAAAGGGGGAGTGACAGCCAGCACGTGTTGACTGCATTCTGATATGATAACACATACACACCCACACTCTGAGAGCCATGTGGTGGCTGACATTCCCCCTTTGATAACAACAACATTGATAACTTACGAAAAATGATTAGTTCCTTATCAGATCACACGCTGTACACGTGTCTAACATGAGTAATATCCCAATAGTGAATTTTGACAAGATTATAAGACAGAAAGAAATCCCAGCATGGTGTAAAAATGGTAAGTTGTTACCTCATAATGAAAGGATCCTTATAATAGTGTCTTCAGGGTGTGGTAAGACCAATTTGCTATTTAATTTAATTTTTTCAAAGAATGGGTTGAGATTCAAAACTATATACCTGCATACCAAGAGTGAGTATCAAGATAAATATATTTTTTTAAAAAAAGTTTTTTCTAACATGAAGGATATTGAATTTCATATAAACAACAATTCTGAATCTATACCACATCCGAACAAATAATATTCTTTAGTTATATTTGACGATTTACAACTTAATCATGTACCTCAAATAAGAGAATATTTTACTATGGGCCGACATTGTAATATTGACACAGCATATTTAATTCAGAGTTATGGAGCTACGCAGAAACATTTCACTAGGGACAATGCGAATATGATTATAATCTTCAAGATAGATTTATTGAGTCTCAAATTAATTCACAGAGATCATGTTGGAGGAGATATTTCTTATAAAGATTTCAGAAAACTTTGCCATAAAGTTTGGAATCGTAAACCTCATGATTTTGTAACTATTATGAGCTAGTGCAGAATAGCAGAAGTACAGAGATTCACTCGATACGTTTCTTACCATTCAGTAGAGATTAATTCTTTGTACAGTCATGTTGTCTAAAACACACAGGAGAAAACTAAATAGCAAGAACATCGGTTTAATTGATAAGATTAAGAAATTGTGAAAAGTAATCAGTGACAAGCATAAAAGCTTACTTAATTTTGAAAAACAATCGGAGGAATACAATATGAAAACACTCTCACCGTTGATAGAGCCCATAATCAAACTCGGAAAAACAAAATCTAGTTCCCACTCTAATCATGGTTTTACACCAAAAAAAGGAACAAGTAAAAGAGGAAGAAGAAAGCATGGAGATTGATAATGAGGAGGAGGAGGAGGAGGAGCCGAGTTATGATAAAAGCTATGGGAGTTCAACAGAGAATCTTTTAAGCTCAACTAAATTTGGAAACAGTTTACTTGGTTCTAGTAAAAACGATGAGGTGTTGGCACAATACCTAAAAACGTTTCATGCGGAAAAATTTAATAATTCAATTAGTTATGGAATTTCATACAATTCTAAAGATGACGTGTATTATATTGGAGATCAGCAAGTAATATTCAATAATGGGTATATAGATATTTATAATGACAGATTTTGTATAACACATGGTTTACTTGAGTTATTATTCAGTTCAAGGCCGAATTTGAATCTTTATAATCAGAGAGATCTGGATAAGTATAAAAAAATCTTAACACTTACAGGCATACATTTAGATCAAAGAGGGTATGTTAAACGTAATCAAGGAATTAAATCACAAATGATTCAGAAATTATTTCCCAGGAAAAAAAATTAGTAAAAATAAGGGATGAGGTTTATTGAAATTTGCAAAAAATAATCCTCATGAAAAAATTTATCAATACTTTGATAATTTTGATGAATTAGTGGAAAGATTAAATTTACTCTATTACTCAAAAGCTCCTGGCAACACTGGACATGATGTTGAGATTGCATCTATAATTGAAGAGCTAAAAGAAGCAAAACTAATTGTTTAGTGTTACAATGACTTTGCATCGATTCAGTCAGATTGATACACCTAGTAGTGCTAATCTTACATGCGATATTGACTCTATAACACAGAAGATAATTGAATCAATAAATCAGCAAGGAATCAGCAAAGCTGTGAAATTTTATTTAGATTCACAAATAACCAAACTCGTTTTGAAAAATACTAAGAATATCGGTGTGAGCATAATTGGTAGAGAACATATTCTAAGTTCATTACAAAATTTTAGTGCCAATATTGATAAAGCTATTGCAGAGAGAACTCTAACTTTAGAATCTGCTCTAGGAGAAGTGAAAACTTTAACAGACAGCTTTTCATCCCAGTTGTTCAGTATTAACAATGATAAAGTTGATAAAGGTTATTTAGATGAGAAATTAAAAGCCATATCAGATACAATTACGAATTTGGAGGTCTTGGACAGAAACTACCTCAATACTAAATTAAAACAGCTTAGTACAGAAATTTTTACCAAAGTAAATGAAACACAGCCATCACCAATTGATAAGCAATATTCAGAATCTGCTTTGCAGAAATTGACTAGTTCTTCATTTACAAAGGAAGAGTTTGAAAAATTATTATCTGAAATGGCGAGTGCAATAAAAGCTAATATTATGGATGGTATTGAACAATTCATTACAAAAGATGCTATTGCTACTCTGATTAATCAAATTGCAGACAAGTATGCAACTAAAAATGATATAGGAGATTTTATTAAGAAAAACGAGATGGAAGTCACTGTGAAAAGTGTTCGTGATGAAATAGCTGACGCAATTAAAAATTCGGAAGAGGGGTCTGTTATGAGACTGCAATGTTCGGCTGCATTCATAGATTATCTTAATTTATTCATCCATAAGATAGCTTATGATATCGTCAGTGGCTACGCACACATTAGTTTTAATATGAATTGGATAGAAGCTTAGCAACATAACCTTTCCGAAAATCAGGTTGCAGAAATGATAACAACAAAAATGGGGTTAGCACAATATAAAGGCTTTGTGTTGTCTCCAAAAACATAAAATCTTGTGAAAGGATAACACTTGGCATATGAGGGAGAAATTTGAATTTGAAGTACAGTGAACTTTAATGGTTTTCTTGCTAACACAAACACGTGCTACTTCAAGATGATAAATCGGACTCTTTATACATTTTTTTCATGCGTCTATGATTGATTAACTGAATGTAACAGTTTTTTGATGTAGGAGTTATATGAAGGCGTACACTCTTATCTATAGAATTTGGGAAGGGGGAAACATTCACCCACAGGGGGGTGTAGCACATGCGTCACTTCTCTCTAAACAGTCAACCTGATAAGTTCACACAATGTCTCACTATTTTGATTGGAGAAGTTTCAATGAGTTCTCTGTAGAAACAAATCCACTAGCCGATTGGAGTTATGATTTTTATTCTTTTGATTGGTTCGTAGTAACGAAGGTAACATTATATGGATAATGGCAAAATTTACCTTGAAATTATCGATATTGATAGTGAAGGTGACTTTAAACACACTATTGAGTTACCAAAAGAATATTCAGCGGTTTTGAATGAGGATAACGTCAGAAGTTTTAATTCTCATTCATGGGAATTGAATGTGAGTGGGAATCGAATATTCTTAAGAGAGTTTCATGGTAACTATAGGTGTTGAGTATTAAGATACCACCCCCAGAGTGAAATAGGTCTGAGAATATGTAAGTATTTTTAGATATGCTAAAGAGAGATAGGGAATTTCTCAATTCACTTTAATCTGTCAGTATAGCATTAGATGTAGAGAGAGAGAAGGAATTTTTCCCTCGAAGGGAAACTATTTTTTCCCTCATCCAATACTTGATAGTCGATAATTGATATCCACCCCCCTCATCTATACTGGGGAAGGGGAAGGAGAAATCTATTTCAGAGAGAGAGAGATATCTCTCTCTCCTTCTTCATCCCCTCGTCCTTACTGGGAGAGGGGGGGAGAGAGTGAGAGAGAGGGAGATTAGATTAGATTAGATCAGATTAGATTGGATTAGATTAGATTAGATTAGATTAGAGAGAGAGAGACAGAGAGTGAGAGAGGGTGAGGGAGTGAGAGAGGAGAGAGAGGGTGAGAGAGAGTTGTGGAAGGGGAAAATCTATTTTTAGAACACCCCCCCCCTGTGGGGGGAGTGGGTGGGCGGGTTGGTGGGATGGGAGAGGGGTGAGTGGCGGGGAGGGGATTTCGAGCAAAAAAGTGTCCTCAAAGTCCCAACTTATAACTACTTAGGATATTCTCGTCTTATAAACAATATTGACTTTGAATCAATTCACAAATTCAGTGTAGATGGTAATGACATTCCTTACTGTAGTTCAGTTGAAAATTTAGGCATTATTATGAATAATACTCTTGACTGGTCAGAACAAGTGAACAAAACTTGTAAAAAGGTATTCTCAGCCATGCATGCATTGAAGAAAATGCACGATATCCTCCCTAGAAATATTAAATTATTATTAATACATTATTCCAATTCTGTTCTTAATGATATGCAAGTCACTCTGAATGATAAACTATAGCGTTGCCAAAATTATTGTCTACGTTTCGTCTACTCTCTCCAACGCCATGATCATATCACACCAGCCCACATTGCTAGTTCAACATTAAAGCTTCCCAATCAAAGGCTTTTTCGAATAGTCAAGCTTGTTAGAGATATCTTGAAATACGGTAATCTGAACTACTTTAAAAATGATTTCACATTTGTCTCTGAAGGTAGGAGGATAGATGTTTCACATACAAGAACCGAATAAAGTACTTTAAGGATACCCAATCATCGAACTACTATTTTCACAAAATCCTTCCATGCCTGTCAAGCATGGAATGCACTTCCTGTTTCTATCAGGTCCATCAAGAGCTGAACGAGCTCTATCCTGACTTTAAAAAAACATCTTTTGGAACAAATGACTGAAACTGTCCGGCCCTAGAACGATCACATGACAACCATCCCTCACCCATCCCACCAATATATAAACCTTTAAACCAGTTATAGAATGAATTATATATATATATATAAATTTATATTATTTTTATTATTTTTATAATTATATATATATTTAAAATAAGAGTTTATATAAACTAATGTTCTTTTAATTATCCACTGCATACTGCTGTATATTACTGAAAGTTGATAACCCTGATCTACTTTCAGCCTACTTCATTTTATTAATCAATAATTTGATCTTATCTTCCTATATAATTATTCCACTTTATAAAATTTTCTGTTTTTTTTCTCTTAATTATTCATATTAATTAAAACTTTTACAATATTTACATTAATAAATAAATCCTTAGTTTAATTAATGAAATTAACGTTTTGGTAGAGAGTTAGTGGGGAGGATATTTTTAATATTCTTTCCGAAGAATGGACATTGATATGTCCAAAGTTCCGACAATTTATGTAGATGCATAACAATATATCTATAATATCTATAGTTATTATATTACAAATTCCTTTTTCATATCATATACAGTCCAATAATTATTTTCTTAGTCTATATTATGTAAATTCATCTATAATTTTGCTGTATTGTAAGCTATTGTATATGATGTATAAGTGTATAAGTGTATAAGCCAGTATATATTGTAATGTACATAAATAAAGTACTCAATCAATCAATCAATCTCTCTCTAGGGTTGTGTGGCAGAGAGGACCAGGAGTCCTAACTCCGCCCTAATAAAGGCATATAATCAATCAATCTCTCTCTTACCCGTTTGTGTGCTAATACTCTCCTTTCTTCCTCAGGGTTTTGTATTATTTCATACAATGCTTCAGACATATTATCTTCAACCTATCTTCAATTTGACTTTCCCATGCCTAGATTTGTAAATTTTTTGGTGTTAATTATATTTATTACTATGAACTCTTGCTTGTAATATTGTGAATTCCCCCATTCCACTGAGTAGGATTGTAAATAATATAGTAGCATCGTACTGGCGAGTAGATGGTTGAATTTGAGAGAGGGCCGGCTCTGCAAAAAAACTAAAGCAGCAATTCAATTAAATCCTCTCTTCTTCACTTTCTCACTATAGGCCTATATTTCTCAGAAACACACTCTCTTGTAAAATATATAATCCCCTACACTGAAATAATTTGACTCCTTGAAGATATGTGCTCCCAACTTGATAATACCGCCCATTGTTCTCTCAATAATATTTATTGAACGAGCATTAACAAGTTCTTACTTTTTACTCCAGTTCAAAGTTGTTGCCAGTCTTTGGGTTTCCTTGTTTGTTTGTTTGTTTGTTTGAATGACACTACAATAACGTTAGAAAGAGTTGATTGATCAGCATCAAATTTTGAACACGGACTCTTCAAACCTTTTTGCAGGTCAAGTTCTTTGAACAACAAACTATTTTACTCATTTCTTCGTCCTTTTTCAGGATATAAAAGTAACATTGAAAGTACATGAGATAAAATAACTTGCTCCTGTGTGTCTGCGTGACTATTATCCTTCAGTAGCATACGTGTAATATTAATGATACAAATTGTGATGGCAGTTGCTATGTCGTTGGTATTATTAATTTAAAAAAATTGGAATTTTGATTCTGAATCATTCACCCATATGAAGAAACCTATGAAGTTCTATGGATTCACATAGGCCTACAGCGTAATATTAATAGGAAATAGCTTAATGTTCCTTTCCCAAAGATAATTTGACAGTGGGCTCCACTGGGATTCCTATTCACATTTAAAAAAAAAATTCTGTAGGTAGCTTCAAAATTTTGTTCTGCCATCTTGGTTAGTAGATATAAAATGGCGACTCTGGTGCGCAAGTGCACCAGAGTCGCCATTCACCTCAAGGTCATCCAGGTCAACACCCTAACCTCAAGGTCAACCACCCTTACCTCAAGGTCATCCAGGTCAACCACCCCAACCTCAAGGTCATCCAGGTCAACCACCCTAACCTCAAGGTCATCCAGGTCAACCACCCTAACCTCAAGGTCATCCAGGTTAACCACCCTAACCTCAAGGTCATCCAGGTCAACCACCCTAACCTCAAGGTCATCCAGGTCAACAACCCTAACCTCAAGGTCATCCAGGTCAACCACCCTAACCTCAAGGTCATCCAAAAAAAAAAGAATAAAGAAATAAAAAAAAATAAAAAAAAAAATTAAAAAAAATTAAAAAAAAAATAAAAAAAAAATAAAAAAGAAAAAAAAAAAAAAAAAAAATAAAAAAAAAATAAAAAAAAATTAAAAAAAAAATAAAAAAAAATTAAAAAAAAAATTAAAAAAATTAAAAAAAATTAAAAAAAAAAACAAAAAAAATAAATAAAATAAAAAAAAATTAAAAAAAAAAAATTAAAAATACAAAATCGGGAATAAATGGGAAAAAAAGGGGAAAAAAATTATACCCCGAACTGGGGTATTAAAGGAGTTGTTCTGCAAGGAGTGGGACATTGTGTCTAGTGCAGTCGTGCAGTCAGTACATGTGTGTGTACCACCAGTATGTGTGTGTGTGATTTCGGTGTATTGGTTTTGGATTACTGCCATCTTTATCAACATCAAGAGTAAGTACCAGTGCATTTTATAGTTCTATATATATATTCATATTATATTCATGATTCAACAATTAAGTCCAAAAGAGTAGAATTTTGAAGTAGATGGTTTGAGACTAACAATTAAATTCTAAAATGACTTAAATTCGAAAATGACAAGTTTAATTATGAATTAGGTTCCAATACATAGAGTAAATGACATATTCAAAAATGACTAGTGTAATTATGAATTAGGTTCCAATACATACAAGTTAAGAGTTTAATTGTGAATTAGGTTTTTTGAGTTGGTGGTTGTAATCCATCCTAACCTAAAAAACGTATAATCACAAAGTAGATCCTAGACCTCCATTCACATGGTTGTAATTTATCCTAACCTAAAAACTGTATAATCACAAAGTAGATCCTAGACCCCCATTCACATTACACCATCTTCAGTATCATCAATCTTCCAGACATCATCAACCAAGCGTGCATGACCCTACTGGATGAGGAGTCGAAATTAGAAGGAAATTCCAGTGGATGGAGTCTGCTTATCATTGATGGACTGCTCATCAGAAGTAGACCTCAATCCATAACACCAGTCATCCAACCACCACCAGTCATCCAACTGCCACCAGTCGCCCCACCATCGCCACCAGTCGCCTCACTATCGCCACCAGTTGCTCCACTATCGCCTCCAGTCGTCCCACTATCGCCACCAGTCATCCCACTATCGCCACCAGTTGCCCCACTATCGCCACCAGTCACCCCACTATCGTCACCAGTCGCCCCACTATCGCCAAGAGTCGCCCCACTATCGCCAAGAGTCGCCCCACTATCGCCACTAGTCGCCCCACTATCGCCGCCAGTCGCCTCACTATCGCCACCAGTCGCCCCACTATCGTCACCAGTTGCCCCACTATCGCCAAGAGTCGCCCCACTATCGCCAAGAGTTGCCCCACTATCGCCGCCAGTCATCCCACTATCGCCACCAGTCGCCCCACTATCGCCGCCAGTCATCCCACTATTGCCACCAGTCGTCCCACTATCAACACCAGTCATCCCACCATCGCCGCCAGTCGCCCCACTATCGCCACCAGTCGCCCCACTATCGCCATCAGTCGCCCCACTATCACCGCCAGTTATATAACCACAACACCTACATGCATATAGCTTTGATTGTAGGCCCACATACTCAAGTCGGCGCTCAGCCAGCATATTCGTCTTTGAACTTTCCAAGCACCATTTTGTTTGCATCCGAGTAGCATGGGTGGTCTGCAGGGTACTCTGAAGTGTCAAAGATATCTTTAAGCTGCTGATTGTTGATGATGTCATTGTATAGGTTCTCAGTTTTCACGATGTAGAATAAGCTGTCAGTATCCTGATAAAGCAGTTGTAGGTTCTCTTTGTATATAGGTTTCATCACATCGTAGTGGAACTGGTACATAAGGGTCTTGCTGATGTCAAGCACTGATAACCCTATATAGATGGGCTTATTGAGCTCCACTTTCTCTTTATGCATTGTAACAGCACAGATATTCTCTCCAAATATGATATGATCTTTGTACACTGGTCGAGCAATCAGTTTCTTCAATCGATTCTCATCATTCACTAGCTCCATACTCATTCTTTTTCACACATTCTCCATCGTCTTACCAAACACAGCGTTGTTCATGAGTTTGAAAAAGTTCTTTTCAAACTTATTCTTCGACTGCTGTCGAAGTCTGGTGTTTAGCATGATGTAGGGTGCTAGGAAGTCCTCCTGCTCAAACCTTACACCTCAATGAACTTTAGTGATTTTCAATCCATGCTGTACTGCTTGCTTGAGGGTGCGGTAGTGACATACATATCGTTCACGGTTGCTTAGAGCTGTCATGAGTCATATATGATTAGATTCAAGAGTTTTCTTGTTCTCTGCAAGAAATGGGAAATCATTGTGCTCATCATGCAATTCAGAAGGGTACTCAATGTCCACCTCTAGAATGTATCCAATCTCCATATCATCCCCTAAACCTGTAATACCCATTGTTACTGCTTCTAATTCAGTCAGATGTCAACTCAGTCAAATGTCATTGATACCAGATGGCGATAAAGAATCACCAGTAAGTTTGCTGTATGATAAGGGAAAGTATTATTGTAATAATGTTCGAGAAAGTAAAATATTATTAAATGTATAACCATTGTAATATGATAATAAAGAAATAAACCCTCATTGGCTGATCCACTGTCTAAAACTACTCTCATGTAATGATGTAAACATGTATGAAATAAACCTCATTTTTTGTGTTAACCATTGATTGAGAGTTTCATTAATTCATATAGGTAAAAAAATCACCTTACTTTACTTTGGGCGACCCCACTCCACCTCCCTCTGTCACATGACCAATGGCTACCAGCATTAAGGACTCTAGCTCAAGATGGTCATGCACGACCTGTCACTCTACATGCTCATGGAGACCTATCACTCCAGATCAATATGTACATGGTAGACCTACTGGATCAAGATGTCCATGATAGACTCTAGATCAATATGGTCATGCTGCTCTAGAGATCAAAATGGTATTGAAGATAGATATTTTCAATGACTCCCACTCCATGCTCAGACATGACATATTCTCAATGACCCTCACTCCTCCTGTCACATGTCTGTATAGCATAATTGGGTCGTCCACTCAGTGGTCAGTCTGATCAGTAACTGATCAGTCACTGTTCAGTCACTGATCAGTCTGATCAGTAACTGATCAGTCACTGATCAGTCACTGTTCACTTACAGCAAGCTGCAATGAGCTTAGACATAGTTGTTAAAGTATACATAGTATAGGAGTTAGAAGAAGGCTAGAATTGCTCATTATTGCAATCAAACAGGTATATTGTAGGAACAATAGTTAAGAGTACTAGGCATATCCTGCACTATCAACTCCTATAGTAAATTTCTAAGAGCTTCTAACACATTGAAGAAGATTTATCTCCCCAACATGCAAAAAAAAAAAAAAAACGGGATCGTGTAGGATATTTCCTTATGGATAAGCCGACTTTATCATTAGGAGACGATATGTATATTTCCAATGAGAAAAGTATATAAATAATAAGTTTGCGAGTAAAGCTGTTTATGGTTTCCTGTTCTAAAAATTGCTCCACTTCTTGACCGCATATCCTTTCCATTCAATGATTAGGAAAAACATCCTATTATCTCATTCACACAAAACAATGTTTCCTCTATTCCTTCCACTCTAATAAAAATGAAAGCAGGATATATGCGGTGTAAATCATTTCCCGTGAACTCTATTCTTAGTCCAGGTGTGAATTTGTTCTATTATGAAGTGTTTATTCCTTCCACTCTTATCAATATTGAAACAGGATATGCGGTGCAAATTATCTAGTTCTATAAAAACTTATTACTTCACCTCGCTAAAAGCAATCTACTGCTGATAGTCTCACATTCCATGTATCAAATTCTAAAGTCGCATGAAGTTGTAGGAAGGATTACCAGCAACCCTTGGCTGCATTACTGTTACAACTCACGCATTGAATGCGGAAAGCTTAATTGAGAGATCCATACATAGTAAAACATTATTGGAAATGCCAATTTTGTCATAGAAGGATGCTTCCTATTGTATTTACTATACCTTAAATGTCTAAGAGTGCTTACTCTAGAAGTTGAAGGGTGTATGGAATAAGATGTACAACATATTTCTCTTGAAATAACACACTCTCTCTTTTATTGATACATAGCATAATATATAAACTGAGCATTCATATGAATAATAAGATTATTTACATTACAATTCAATAGATTCAGTCCAATATATCGAGAACTATCCAGTGATATAATTCACCCAATCTATCACTTATTTCGCAGAATCCTCTGCTGAATGAGAATTTCAAGATGGCTGCTCCCTCGCATAGGTCGGTATAGCTTGACACTTCGGCATCATGAAAGATGGATGTTAGTGTCTCTAGAAAGTTTTGAGCTGTTCCAAACGGTTCTGGTAGGTCCTTATCTCCAAACTTCAGAAATGGTTGTACAATCCATTGGTTGCTGGTTACTAGTAGACAGTCTCTGCACTCACACATATCTGCTTGCTCCACTACAGGCTGGCTGATGTTGGCAGTGGTAGTGGTAACAGCAGGAGTACTAGCTGGAGTAGTAGCTGGAGTTCTAGTTGTAGCTGATGCTAGTTCTTTACAGCACGGTGCACAGACCTCAACTGTTGATGACCACTTCCAAAAAGTCTTGCGATGTGAATGTAGGGCGAAGACATGTGGGCAGTGGATTTGTTGACACTTCCTGGCATGAGGTATGACGTCACTTTTCAAGCAATTTTCTCAGAATGCTGTACTGGGATGCATCACCATCTATTTTATAGTCATCATTTGATAAGGGACATGACCGTTCAGCAGGGATTGTACTGCTTCCTGACTCATTGACTTTATCAATGAGCTCATCATGTGATGAGGAATGTAGCCGTTTAGCTGTTGTAGTACTGCTAGCTGCCTGAACCTTAGGAATTTCTTGAGAGTCAATCATCTCTTCCTCCTCATCCTCCTCCTCCTCCTTCTCCTCCTCCTCATCCTCCTCATCAATGTGTGCTAGAGTGGGGATCTTGTAATGTCCATGTGCAAGAGTTGTAATTCCATCATCTAGAATATACCTCTTCTCATCAGCTTTGCTCAGTGCCTTCTTTCTCATGACTTGGGTCATGATCTGATGTTTCCTAGTACCAAACATCACTTGTTCTCTATAGATATCCTCATCACCATATAGACAATCTAGATAGTCTTGGAAGCCTATGTAACGTTCAGCATCTGGATGCATTTTTGAGAGTTCTCGCCCAAGTATTGGTCTCCTCACTCCTTTAGCTTTCTTCATCAATCCACTTGTCAGCTGATTTGGATCACTATTGTAACACCTACAGGCATATAGCTTTGTTCGCAGGCCTACATACTCAAGTGGCGCTCGGCCAGCATATTCATCTTTAAACTTGCCAAGCACCATTTTGTTTGCATCTGAGTAGCATGGGTGGTCTGCAGGGTACTCTGAGGTGTCAAAGGTATCTCTAAGCTGCTGGTTGTTGATGATGTCGTTGTACATGTCCTCTGTCTTGACAAGGTAGAATAAGCTATCAGTATCTAGATATAGGAGTTGAAGACGGTCCTTGTAAATGGGCTTCATGATGTTATAATGGAATTCATACATGAGGGTTTTGCTGATGTCAAGCACTGTCAAACCAATGTAGATAGGTTTGTTCAGCTCCACTCTCTCTTTATGCATTGTAACAGCACAGATATTCTCGCCAAAGATGATGCGGTCCTTGTACACTGGTCGAGCAATCAGTTTCTTCAATTGCTTCTCATCATTCACTAGCTCCATACTCACCCTTTTTCGCACATTCTCCATCGTCTTACCAAACACAGCGTTGTTCATGAGTTTGAAGAAATTTTTCTCAAACTTATTCTTCGACTGCTGTCGAAGTCTGGTGTTTAGCATGATGTAGGGTGCTAGGAAGTCCCCTGCTCAAACCGCACACCTCGATGAACTTTAGTGATTTTCAATCCATGCTGTACTGCTTGCTTGAGGGTGCGGTAATGACATACATATCATTCACGGTTGCTTAGAGCTGTCATGAGTCGTACATGATTAGATTTGAGAGTTTTTTTGTTCTTCGGAAGGGTACTCAATGTCCACCTCCAAGATGTAGCCAATCTTTTGAACATCTCCAACACCCTCAATACCTCTGCTCACCCCCTCCAACTCATCTTTCTCCATCCACTGGAATTTCCAGCATGGAAGTGGTTGGCATATTGCCCAGCCATACAGGTTGTTCGCATCTGTGTACAAGAGATATGATGTAGGCTTCTCGGGGTCAATAGGTGCTCCTGTGTAGGCATTGTTGGCTACAGTATGACGGTGTATACAATTTGTTATTCCTCCTCTGATACCTCACTCGATAAACATGTACATGTCATAGTCAGTAAGGAGCTCAAGCTTGACTTTAGTATATTTCAGCATGACATCAAAGGAAAAGCCTGGAGATGTAAAGTAGTAAGCACAATCCAAATCATAAGTCTTCATGCATACATCGCGGAAGCTCTCAAAGACATAAGCCAACAGGAGAACATCTGTTTTCAAGTATAGGTCACTGTATTCTCCCAGAGTTCTACAACTGAATTGGTTCCACACAGTTTGAGCATGTTCATAATCATCACTGCTAACACTCCGATCAACCAGCTTGCTGAAAAATGCCTCTTTGGGTGGTAGCAATGTTTCTTCGAGTCTCTGCCATGAATCGCAGTAGTTGTATGGAAACACTCCTTTCCTTGAGACAAGGCTCAATTTGTTTCCAAACACCTTGGCAGTATGTGGCAGCACTTTGGACAAGTCTTCTGGATTCGATGCTGATTTGACTAGGTTGGTGACCAGATTGTCTAAACTATCAGGTGTAAACCGGAATGTATCGATGAATCAAAGGTGCATTTTTGGAGATATTTGTTTGGTGAATGATATATACTTTTCCGATGAATTTGGGATGACAGACAGCCGATCCTTATCTCTACCCAGCTCTGGAATAATGAGGTGTGTATCGTAGTTTGAAGAGTTGTGGAGAAACACTGGTATGAATGATTGTCGCTCTCGCTGCAGGTTGCATTTACGGCATAATGCATTCCGGTAGATACCAGTTATATTGTCAGCCAGGAATCTTCCAAATATGGGTCCCGCACAAAGTATAAGCAGTAACTCATTGCCCGATGATACTGGATAACTTTGGTAGCTTCACCAATCTATTGTTCATTGTCTCCATCAGGTTTCTCCAGGATGCACTCAAAATCGGCGTATGCTACAACAGGTACTCTGTACTTTTGCACATGTTTCTCAAACTTCAAGGTTGGAGGTTTACCATCTTTTCCAACCTGTGGCATGATGATTCTTGCTGTATTATTGCTAGCACAATACTCCTCATGCTCAGCCATCCTGCATTCTCCATCTATATCCTGGGTGTAATGGGTGAAACATTGTCTGCAGATGATAATTTTATGCTGATGTTTTGTGAGTTGGGATCTCACAAGTCTTTCAAAATTTTCAATGTAGCAGTAGTGGCTATTTGATTTATGTTCATTGTCATCCTCGAGGGTGCTGTTTTCATCATCATCCTTACTCTCACAGAGGAGGAGAAGATCAAAGTGATCTGCCTTCATTGCATTTCCAACTCTTCTTGGAAATATAACGTTCTTCTCATCCACACCATAAATATTAACTGATACCTCCGGATTATCTTTCTTTAATATATCGATTTGGTTGATGGTAGTGGGAAATCCAATGCCTGAAAAGTTGTATCTCTCTTCCAATTGATGGTATCGGTTGTTGACTCGTTCAGGATTACTGCCTTGTACATGTTTGGCAAGGATAGCCCATTTGAAACATTGCTGGTCCTTGTTTATAGGATTGATGATTGCCTTTCGTGCTGATAGAAGAGGTGGAAGACTGATGTAGGATGATCCACACAGGGGAGTTTGTTTGCTAATCCTGATGAGCAATCCATCGATGATAAGCAGACTCCATCCACTGGAATTTCCTTCGTATTTCGACTCCTCATCCAGTAGGGTCATGCACGCTTGGTTGGTGATGTCTGGAAGATTGATGATACTGAAGATGGTGTAGTTTGGAGTTTTGAAGGCGACATTCTGAAACTCTTCTTGTTCGAAGAAGGTCTTATCAAGGGTGCTGCGGAAATATGTTGCCTCCAATACTAGATTGAACTTCATTGCTCCATGTGTCTGCAGTTGTTGACTGATGATGTGAACAATTTTATCCTTCAGACTGCTCAGAAAGGTGTGGAAATCTTTGGCAGGCTGATCCTTGTATGCATTATTGTAGTATAGAGTCGTGAGTCGGGATTTGAATGCCTCCTCCAGGACAACAAACTCGTCCACTGAGTTTGCTGTTTGCTGACATTGTACAGCTTTGCTCATCTGGAACAATGCAGAACAATATTGTATTAGTATGGTATGCAGTATTCAACTCTATATATATATATATCGCTATCAACAGATGTGGGGGGATGAAGGCAGTGAATCAGTATCTAGGATCGTGGGTCGAGGATGGAGGTTTGTAGGTGTTTATGTTCTAGGGATGATGGTCTGGAGCTGTATGGTGGGGTGGGGTGGGGATGGGGGAATGTGAATGGGGGTCTAGGATCTACTTTGTGATTATATGGTTTTTAGGTTAGGATGAATTACAACCATTTGAATGGAGGTCTAGGATCTACTTATGGGGATGGGTGGGGATGGGGGAATGTGAATGGGGGTCTAGGATCTACTTTGTGATTATACAGTTTTTAGGTTAGGATGAATTACAACCATGTGAATGGAGGTCTAGGATCTACTTATGGGGATGGGTGGGGATGGGGGAATGTGAATGGGGGTCCAGGATCTACTTTGTGATTATACGGTTTTTAGGTTAGGATAAATTACAACCATGTGAATGGAGGTCTAGGATCTACTTTGTGATTATACGTTTTTTAGGTTAGGATGGATTACAACCACCAACTCAAAAAACCTAATTCACAATTAAACTCTTAACTTGTATGTATTGGAACCTAATTCATAATTAATTACACTAGTCATTTTTGAATATGTCATTTACTCTATGTATTGGAACCTAATTCATAATTAAACTTGTCATTTTCGAATTTAAGTCATTTTAGAATTTAATTCTTAGTCTCAAACCATCTACTTCAAAATTCTACTCTTTTGGACTTAATTGTTGAATCATGAATATAATATAAATATATATATAGAACTATAAAATGCACTGGTACTTACTCTTGATGTTGATAAAGATGGAAGTAATCCAAAACCAATACACCGAAATCACACACACACGTACTGGTGGTACACACACATGTACTGACGGCATGACTGTACTAGACACAATGTCCCACTCCTTGCAGAACAACTCCTTTAATACCCCAGTTCGGGATCCGGAGGGAATTTTTTTCCCTTTTTTTCCCATTTATTCCCGATTTTATGTGTTTTTGATTTTTTTTTTTTTTAATTTTTTTTTGTTTTTTTGTTTTTTTTTTAATATTTATTTTTTCAATTTTCTTTTTTTTTCAACTTTTTTTTTAATTTTTTTTTTAATTTTTTTTTCAATTTTTTTTTTAATTTTTTTTAATTTTTTATTTTTTTTTAATTTTTTATTTTTTTTTTTATTTATTTATTTTTTTTTTTATTTTTTTTTTATTTATTTATTTTTTTTTTTATTTATTTATTTTTTCTTCTTGGATGACCTTGAGGTTAGGGTGGTTGACCTGGATGACCTTGAGGTTAGGGTGGTTGACCTGGATGACCTTGATGTTAGGGTGGTTGACCTGGATGACCTTGAGGTTGGGGTTGGTTGACCTGGATGACCTTGAGGTTAGGGTGGTTAACCTGGATGACCTTGAGGTTAGGGTGGTTGACCTGGATGACCTTGAGGTTAGGGTGGTTGACCTGGATGACCTTGAGGTTAGGGTGGTTGACCTGGATGACCTTGAGGTTAGGTTGGTTGACCTGGATGACCTTGAGGTTAGGGTGGTTGACCTGGATGACCTTGAGGTGAATGGCGACTCTGAGGCACTTGTGCACCAGAGTACCAATTTTAAATCTACTTTGGTTCCGTCACATTGAATCAAACATTTTCATGGGAAGGTTCTAATACAAGATTCAAATAAAGAATTTCAAAAGACAATGAATGGTGGAAATCGCTGATCAATATATCAAACCGTTTCAAAGATATTCACATTTTAGTGTTGAAGTTATTGGATATTTGTGATATAGAAATATTGCTCGCCTAGAACATGATAGATTATTCATCACATATTCTTATTAATATCATTCCCTAACAACCATGTTAAGCGCTTATATAGTCGTGGCTGAGAAAGATTTCTGTGATAGGTAGATATATACCTGAATAATACTTTATAATTGTTCTATATTCGACTAAACAGTCGAGTTCTCGATTCTGAAGCGATAGGACGTTGTTTTTCAGGTGCTCTGTTATCTGCTGCTGCGCTACTCTACAGGTCGACAAGAGATAGCTTCTACACGTAAAGTTATTCAAGCTATTTTCTATTATTTACTCTCTATTTCGCAATAATTCACGTAATTTTTCTATTCTTTGCATCCACTTTCCTTCTTTCTTTTGTCTGTCGTATTCCTCTTCCAGTTTCAGGGGCTTCCCATTCAATATCCGTATAAAGACGTCACGATAGCCCTCTTGACGCAATTTTCCTTTCAACTACCTTCTATTGTTATATTTACCCTGATTTCCGTATATTTCATTTCAAATTTATTTTCCATAGTTATTCGCTTACTCGGCGCATATAATATTTTAATTTGTTATCTATTAAACCGTGTTCTTTCATAAAATTTATTGTTTGATATGGCTGATAAATCTGCATGCACAATATGCCAGGCTGCAATTCCGGCGACTAGAAGCAAACTTGCATGTAGTGATTGTAAAAAACTAAGTCATCCTCAATGTGTTAACATGACCAAGGCAGACGTGGAATGTATTGTCAACGAGGGTCAGATTTGGAGATGCCCACCTTGTTCCAAGTTGAGGAGGCAGAGTATGAGTGCTGTGTCTTCTGCTGAGGATGGCAATGCCAGCATATCACAAGTGATATTTATGCTAGAGGAGGCCAGAGAGGATAGGAAGCGAATGGAGAGGGAATTTAATGCTTCTTTCGAGTTTGCAAACAGTAAGATTGACGACCAGACTAATACAATTACTAATCAAACTTTGAAAATAAATGAGTGCCTTAGATTAATTGAGGACTTGAAAAAAGAGAATGCAAGCCTGAAGAGGAAAGTTTGTGACTTGGAGACACGGCTCGAAGATGCTGAACAGTACACACGCTCCAATACACTTGAAATCTATGGAGTACCAGAGACGAAAAACGAGGATGTGTATGAAACTGTAAAGAGAGTGTGTAATGCTCTTGATGTTAATATAACAAGAGAAAAAATTGACGTCTGCCATCGACTAGGAAAACCTAAGGGAGACAATCGGCCTGCTGGTATTATTGTGAAATTTGTCAGGAGAGAGGAGAAGTTCTCGGTGGTGGCGAGGAGAAAGGTTAAGCGTAATTTATCGACGCATGACCTTGGATTCCAGCAGCAGGCAGTAGTCTACATTAACGAGAGTCTAAGTCCGGCGCGGAGAAGAATTTTTGCAGCTGCCAGGGAGGCTAAGAAGAAATATGACTTCGCTTATCTGTGGGTGCAGAACGGGAAGATACTAATGAGGAAGGAGCAGAGTGAACCGATTGTGAAAATATCGTCGTTGAGTGATCTCGATAGACTGTAAATTGTTTTTTCTTAATGTTTCAATACTAGAGGAAAATATCAATGACTTTCGTTTATTGCAAAAATTTCGCTTTCGCTATTCGGGTAGAAATAAGGAATGTTTAATTTTTCATTGTTTGTTTTCTCTCCTATATAAAATTGATTTCTCTAGTTGGTCAAACGTTTTATATTACTTATATTATTTGATAATAGTATATCGTAGAGGTTATGAATCCAATTGTGCACATTGGGTCAAGCGATGTGCTCTAGTTGGTTTATCTCAATTTTTGCGTAATGATAACATTTTCAGCATTGGAAAGCATAGTACTGGTGACACAAAATTTTATCACTCAGTTCAGAGCTTTATCAAGCTCCGTTATGATTGTGATGGCTATCCCCGTCGAATTGATAACAGATTTTTGTAGCGGTCTATCGTTGTTTATTATCAATCATGTTAGTTTAAACTGTTTTCTTCTATTCATATTATGTTCTGGTGGAGCTGCTTTTGCCAAATTGATTTTCATTTGTTCAAAGAATTCATTTATTTTTCCCCCATTTATATCAAATTTATGGAAAAGAGTGCAATTGTTGATTGATGCTAGTTAATTTAAACTTCAAAGTTAGCGAATGAATAATTCTGAAACGACTCTTTTAAGCTCAATTGATGAAGTGAATGAGTTTTTTGATTCGGATTCTGGTATTTTGTTCTTCCATCAAAACATCCGAAGCCTAAATACTAATTTTGATAACTTCCTTTCATACATTAATAATTTAATTACCAAGACACATATAATAATTTTAAGTGAAGCCTGGTTGCAGGATATGAATGAATTAAATTCATATACTATTGTCGGATATGAAAGCTTTGCTGCTGCTGGTTCTGTGACGAGGGCGGGCGGTGTTGTGATCTTTGTTCATTCTTCTATTACTGCCACTAAAAAGGATTGTTGCATTGCTGACTGTGACTCACTGTTACTTTTTTGTAAATACAAGAATTATTTATTTAATGTGTTAGGTTTGTACAGATTTCACCTAGGTGATCGGCATACATTTATTGCCAGTTTTGATAGATTCTTGGCTACCACCAGGAGCTCAGATTTATATTGTCTAGGGGATATTAACCTAAATGTTAGTGTTTCGGATGTTTATAGTGATTCGTATCCAAATTGTCTCAATGGAAATGGTATGCAGCAGTTAATAGATATAGGGATGAGGGTAGTGGGGTCTTCAACCTGTATTGACCACTTATCATATCGTTCAAATCTTTTTGTCATTGACAAAGTTGCTGTCATTGAAACCCTAATCACGGATCACCGGGCGGTGGCTTGTATTTTGCCTATAGTTATTGAAAAGAGAAGGATTAAGCAGTCTGAATTTAAAAAATTGGACCACAAGCGTTTGAGTACCTTATTAAAATATGAAAATTGGGAACCTGTCTTTGAAGAACCCGAAACTAACAAAGCATTTGATATTTTTTATCAAATCTTAAATAACTGTATTGTAGAATCACAAAAAAAATATTAAATACAAACAGAACATAAAAATGTTAAAGCCCTGGATGACTCCTGGTTTGTCCAATGCCATTTATGTAAGAGACAAATTGCATAAGATGCATAGCAATGATCCAAACAATTTGATCCTCAAAAGAAAATTCGTAAATATGAAAGATAAAATAAAAGTATGGGTGAAAGAGGCCAAACTTCTATTTTACTCTTCACAGTTATTCATTCAAAAACATAACCCCCGAGAAAAATGGAAAACAATAAAAACACTTTTGCCAGTAAAAGACAATAATAAAGATACGGATATTGTGTTGCAGGAGAATGGTATTTTAATTGATGACAACCGCCTAGTTTCTGACGTAATGAATAAATACTTTATTGAAATGCCTAAGAATCTTTCTGATTCTTTTCCTGCTTTACCCACCCATATTCAGGCACAATCTTCAGAGTCCTTCAGAATTAAAACTAGCCATAAATCTATTTTTTTCAGCCCTGTTACACTTGTTGAACTCAAA
Source organism: Nilaparvata lugens (assembly GCF_014356525.2). Classification (NCBI taxonomy): domain Eukaryota; kingdom Metazoa; phylum Arthropoda; class Insecta; order Hemiptera; family Delphacidae; genus Nilaparvata; species Nilaparvata lugens. The sequence goes on along the minus strand of NC_052518.1, from coordinate 75,003,188 downwards.
ACATTTGTTCACTCTCTTTCTACTCGTAAAAGTTCGGGTGACGATGTTGTGACTGCTAGAATCCTTAAAGATAACTTTTCTTCTATTTCTTCAGTTCTTTTATATTTGTTTAACTTGTCGTTGGTATCTGGTTGTTTTCCTGAAATACTGAAGTCGGCCACTGTTGTTCCCATCTTCAAAAAAGGAAATAAACTCAGTAAAGAAAACTACAGACCCATCTCATTATTACCAGTCATGTCAAAACTATTTGAAAAAATTATAAAAACTAGATTACTTTCATTCCTCAATAGCTGCAACTTTTTCTCGGCCTGCCAGTTCGGTTTCAGGGAAAATCTTTGTACAGAAATTGCCTTACAGCATCTTTTGGAATATGTCTATTCAGGATTAAACAGTGGCTGTAGTGGCAAAACAGCGGGAATCTTCCTGGATATTAGTAGAGCATTCGATACAGTTAATCATAGTCTGCTGTTCCGCAAGCTGGAGAGTGCTGGTGTAAGGGGAATTCCACTAGATTGGTTTAAGTCCTTCCTACAGGGTAGGAAACAGTATGTAAGGATCAGAAACGTTGCAAGTGAAGTATTACCCATAACTTGTGGTGTGCCGCAAGGTTCGGTTCTTGGCCCTATTCTCTTCTTAATTTTTGTAAATGATTTGTATAATGGTGAATTGAATGGACGGATAACTGCTTTTGCGGACGACACTGCTCTTTCATATAAAAGTAATAACCTTCAAGATTTACATCAGAAAATGCAGTCTGACTTGAACAAAATATCTCTATGGTTTACATGTAACAAACTTAAAATTAATGTAGCCAAAACTAATTATATGATGTTCAGTCTCTCTGGAAGTGCTGACTTACCTGCTCCACTGCGCTTTCACTCTCCGGTTTGTTCCTATTCTAGCTGCGACTGTCCCAGTATCAGTCCAGCAAAGACTATCAAATATTTGGGTCTTTCACTGGATGAAAATCTGAATTGGAGGCAACAAATTGAAACTCTAAAGAAGTCTTTAAGGTTCTATTTGATGATTTTCCATCGCATTAAATATTTGTGCGATTTTAATGTGATGAAGGAACTTTATTTTTCATTTGTACATTCCAAAATTGAATATGGAATCACATGTTGGGGAAGCTCCTATTACGCTAACCAGGATCCAATTATTAAACTTCAAAAAGCTTTTATAAGATTGATAACGGGCAGTAGGTTTGATGACCATACATTTCCACTGTTCTGTCATCTTAGAATTTTGCCTGTTAGGTTCCTATATGTATTCAAGGTTTTGTCATTGTTCTTCAATATAAGTGGAAATAGAGGTGTGACAATTGATTACTGTCAGCCTGTTACCGCACTTCGACAGACCAGGCGGACTGCGGCTTCCCAAGTCAGATGTCCTAAACCCAATTGCACTCTTTTTCGTAAAACGTTCATTTTCCTGGCACCTAGATTTTATAATGCTTTGCCGCTTGAGGTCAAGAATGCCATTGCTGCATGTAATTGTGGAAATAAGATTAAGAGATTAATTAAAATTTGGCTTTTGTCACTCACTCCCGAAGCTCTAGAATTTTTGTTCATAATTATTGTTCAATCCGTCTATTTTTCTTTCCATTCGGTTAACTTTGCATTCTGTTATATTGCTTTTCTTTTTATTTTTTCTCCTCTTTATTTTTTTTTGTATTTCCCCTGCTCTTCTTACCGTTTTTTTTTTTTTTGCAACATAAATCAATAAATTAATCTTTTCACACAATTTGAATCTCTATTTTTAATGATTTTCTTTTGCTTTCTCTAATTAGCATCATCTCTTTAATAATTAAATACTAATATCCTATTTTGATTACAGCCCATAAATGTTTTTTTTATCTTTTTTTTTTCTTTTTTTTTCAGTCCATTCTATTGCTTTAGTAAAATAGTGTGTTAGACTCCCTCCAGCGGTCCGTAAGTTGCATCTTACGTGCTGGATTGTATTTTTCTCAATAAGTAATATTAAATTTGGTTTGATTCGTTACTATGCAGTTATGTATATTATAAACTTGTTTATTTGTTGTTTTTTTTTATATGCATGTATTTTACATTTTCTTGTATTGAGCTTATTGAGAATAGTAAAAACAACAACAAAACAAACAACGAGTGACCCAAATGAAGTGATTCTAAATATAAAAAAATGAAAAATGGGAATGCGAAAAATATTATAATTCACAATCAGAATTCAAAATCCCTGAACTAATAATACCAATTACTATATACTATAACGTTATAGGTATTGCTATCACAAGTTGTATTATCTAATACGTGTAGGCTATGTTGAAAACAAACAATAGCCAGGCTGACAGACATTAACGGAATCGAGTTGATGTAAAAGTTGTATATTAATCAGCTGAATTCATATGTTTCGGGGCATTAAGGACAGACTATGTGATAATTCTCAAATAGCATTAGCTGTTATGAATAAATGGGTAAATTGTGGTAATTGCATGCAATTAATATTCCAGCTTACCAATGATAAATCACTTGTTACTAATGAAAATCACTAGTTAACGAGAGGTTTCAGTGTACTCACTAATCTTGACAATTGAACTATTAAGTGAAGTTATTTTTGTTTTGTGTCAAGAAAGTTACTAATAGTTCTATTATTTAAGTTCCAAATAGCTGCAGAAAAGAGAGACAACTGCACAAAATAGTAATGATACCTATTATAGCGAATTATACAGTTACAAGATAAGTCATCACCTGATATTACTACAAAGAGGGATAGAAAAGAGTGATAGGTTTCAGAGATAAATTGTCAATGGTGTTGTTAAGAATAGCCTATACGTGGGGATTCATCAAAACAATAACCATTGTTTAAAAAAAAAATAATAATAATAATAAATTTTATTGCCAAAAACAATGCATACAAAATAATACTCAATCATCAAGAGCATAAACTAATAATAATAAAAATAATACAATTATGAATATCATATACATTTAATTCGCTTGACAATAAATACTCTCATGCAAGGGAAGCTTCCCTGTACGCATGGAGGAGTTGCTGCAGACCCTAGAAACTCTCTTACAATAAAAAAAAAAAATCAATATTTGTTTACATAATGTATCCAGTAATTATAACTAGGAAATGAAAAACAAGGCATTGAGAAACAAAAATAAAAGTCATACAACAAATAAAGAATAAGATGAAAGCTAACAACAGAGAAAATAGTAATTAAAATAACTTTTAGAATTTGAGAAATGTGATCTCTCACTGAACAACAAAAAACATTTTTTGCTTCGACCGCCTCTGGAAGAAGACCGAATAGCCACTCTCTGATCAATCTACTGTACAAGGGGTACGATTGGCAAGATCTTACATTGTCAGGCAAATTATTGAAGAATTTTGGACCTAAGAACAAAAAAGATTTTTGGAACATGGTGGATCTTGGTCTTGGCAATTGAGCTCTATTACCATGTCGCGATGAAGATCGAATAGTATCCACATCTGCGCCAGCATTGCCACTCCTATTAAAGAACATCCGCAAAACTCTAAAAACGTACATATATCTAAGTGGCAGAATATTTAAATTTAAAAAGAGAGGAAAGGATTCATGCAATCTTGTTTTCTTCATCATTATTCTTACAAAAGACTTCTGTAATCCAGATAGCGGCTTCACATGAGTATGATAAGTACTACCCGAACAAGTAATAGCATAGTTTAGTCTGGAGTGCACAAATGCAAAATAAATCTGCCCCATGACACTCAATGGACACAGAGATCTCAAAAAATAGAATTTGTGTATGAACATGTATTAATAGTTTTTGAGAGATAGGATGTGTTGCTTAAACTGAGCTTTTCATCGACTATTAAACCTATATCTTACAACATCCATTTGTGGAAAACTGCTACAAGGACAATCATTTAGCCGCCACTGACAATCAATTGTTCTATCTCTCTATCTCTATTGGGCAGTTCTATCTGAGAGTTGGCTAGAGGCAGTCGCTAATCGTTTCTCTCTCTTATCAGCTACCGTTCAGGTTATGAATCGTTAAGTTTCGTCGGTCATCCTTCTTCGCCTGCCGGTTTTTGTAAAATTATTTATTGATTCGTAGAATCCAAATATATCGCTTACGTGATCCTATTACAGTTCATACATATCTTACGTTACCTTTTCCGAGACCTTTGTCAAATAAAAATGAGTATGTGTGCGGAGTGCAGTTTGCCGGTCGTTAGGTCGGGCAGGAACTCATCGATATTGTGCTCGGAGTGCGGTTCGATTTACCATGGAAAATGTATTCAAAGTGGGTCAGACAGACCTTTGAGTGAGGCTGAACTCGAGATCTTGGCAAAGGGTGCTTGGAAGTGTGGGGGCTGTATGGTGGGAATTCGACTTCAACGTGGTGCTGGCCCAAATTCGACCCCTATCAAGACCCCTGGCGCGGGGTTCGTTACTCATTCCTCGGGCTCTGTGGATCCAAATAGTTTGTCCCTCAATGACTTCAAAACTGATGTAGTGAACTGTCTTAAAGAACTGCAGGAATCTCTCAATTTGTGTAATCAAAAACTCGACAACAATGCTAGTATTTTACACACGCAAGGAAACCTGATAGCAGCGCAACAAGAATTAATTAGAGCCCTGCAAAGTGAAAATGAAACTTTAAAACGAAAATTTGGTGTTCTGTCCATGCGTACGGACGATCTGGAACAATATGGGAGAAGAAATACTTTGGAACTACATGGCATTCCAGTTACGGCTGAAGAGGACGTTTCAAAAGTAGTGCTCGAAACATGCAAAGCTGTTGGTGTTGAGATAAGCGACGAGGCGATAGATACCTGCCATCGTCTTAAAAAACGCCCGGACTCACGAAACCCGCCACCAATTATAGTCAAGTTTGTACGACGCACAATCACCCACCATATAATGCAACAAAAACGCAGCGTGAAAAAGTTATCAACAAGCCACATAGGAATGCAAGGTGAGATCCATCCAATATATATCAACTTCTCTCTGACTGCCCAACGTAGGTTCTTGTTATCCAAAGCCAGAAAATTACAGAAGGAATTGGTTTCAAATATGTTTGGGTGGACAAAAATGGCTCTGTCAAGATAAGGATTGTTGAAAAGGGCAGAATCTACACGGTAAATTGCGAAAAAGATTTGTGTGACGTGCCAACTACAAACATCTGTTGAAATATAAAGTATAAATTAATTCTTGGTTAGTCTTGATTAAATAACATTCCGTTTATTATCTCTTTTGCATTAGGGCGTTCAAAGACAATTTTATTTATAGGGCTTACCTTAGTAAGTCTAGGTTTCAAATTTTATTACAGTCCTTTCTTCATTCTTATTATTTCATTATCTATTTAAGTGTTTCATAAAAACTGACCGATTACAAAAATAACTTATTCTGTTACGGTAATTAATCAACAAATGATAACAATATCAACAAAAGCACAATACTATCTCTTTTCATGTAGGTACGTTGTAGTTTTAAAGCAATCAAATTTTTATTTTCTCTTCTGAAATGTATCCTAATATGTTTCAATAATCAATAGTAATGAATCCATTATCTACAGTAGATCTATATTTTGTTTGGATAGATTATAAATATGCTAGGCTATATTGGAGTGTGATTAGTTTTTCTTTCTTTAAAACAGAAGTTGTTTTTTTTCTCAATGATAATATTTTGTGTTGGTCTTATCATATCATATTGTAACTCTTTTATGTCTATTCATCTCTATTAGTAGTCTCGAGCATATTATTGCAATAGCTCTATATTAAACATGGGTGTTTCAGCGTGATCATTTCCGAATAGTATCAAATTTTGTTTTGCGGTATAAGAGCGTAATGTGGAGAGACACTAAATTCTTTAAGACTGCTTCTCAGTAAATGATAAACTAATCTTATCAGCTGTAGTGATTTCTACAATAAGCAGTATTTCGGGAAAGCTCATAACAATTCACCAAGCTGCTAAGCTATGTTCTGTATTATTTTATATTATTTTCTTGTTCTCTCTCAATAAGCTACTCTTTGTTTACGGAATTGATCCGCATCGCTCAGCTATGCCACTTTTCGCTGATAAATCTAATCTTTTGAGAGCTAAATAATTTTTATCTGCACTGCTTCCCACTGTTTGTTTTGACCTATTCCCTACCAAAAATTACAAAGGGATAAAGAGTTAATGTTGTCTTTGGTTATTCACGAATATTGAAAATGACCATTGATTAAAAAGAATGTTTTCAAGTGAAAACAAATAAAACATAAAATAATTTCTATTTTTCACTCTCCATTGTACAATACCGTGATTTAATTTTGTCACCGGCAGGCTGAGGTGGCCGACTTATGATTCTTCAACCTGAATCTCAATTTTCTACAAAAATTACATTTCTATTTCTACTATTTTTCCTCTCTTCCTTTTTCCTTTTCAGTAATAGAGTACATTTCATTTCAATTTGAAAAATATTCTCATAAATGTTTTTCGCGGACGACGAATCCGATGAATTAAATCTAAATGATAGTATTACTTTTAACAATGGCCTTATGCTGGAGCAATATTTTGATGCTTGTACAATAAGTAATAAATTGTGTATTTTACAGTTGAATATACGCAGTTATAGAAGAAACTTTGATGAATTTTCAATATTATTAGATAGTTTTAAAGTTATTAAAATCAATTGTATTGTTTTGACTGAAACGTGGTTAGATGATGATGAGTCTGTGATGCGGCTCCCGGGTTATGATGTCTATCGCTCTGGAAGTAAACTCAATCAGAATGATGGTGTGGTAGTGTACATTGACAGTTCACTGTCAGTTTCCTCCTGTGAACAGCTGTGTCTGGGCGGGATCGCTAGCTGCCTGGCTCTTAACTTTACTTTTAACGGTGTGCCCTGCCACTTGTTGGCTGCCTATCGCAGTCCCAATACTGATATAAATCTTTTCACTGTCGCTCTCCGGAATTATCTCTTAAATTTGAATGATGATAGAAAAACCTTACAAATTTTTTGTGGCGATATTAATATTAATATTCTGGGTGTTGCATTGAGCTCCGTGCAGGAGGGTTACCTGGATATGATGTATGAGTTGGGTTTCATCAGCTTTATGAATCGGGTAACACGTCCTGCGGGGAGTTCATGTATCGATCACTTTTTTGTAAAAAATGATAGAAATATGGAAATAAAATCTGCAATCATGGAAACAGCTATAACTGACCATTATCCGACATTTATTCAATTAGCTTCCGGGGTGCCTGTAGACTCGAACAATTGTCGGCCAACCATACCTACATACAGAGTGACCCAGTGGAATAATGTTGCGGCCGATCTGTTAGAAAAAGATTGGGGTGGTATCACTGCTGTTACAGACAACGTTGATTACTGTGCTGATACTTTCATAAATGAAATTACATCAACAATCGAACGATTTACACAAATTAAATTAGTTTCAGCCAGGAATAGAAAGATTAAACCATGGATTACACAGGGGCTTATTAATTCAATAAGACATAGAGACAAATTGAGCAAAAAGGTGTTGAGGCAGCCGTTTAATGTAGGATTGAAAGAGGAGTACAGGATTTATAGGAACGCACTCAATGTCGCTATAAAGAATGCTAAAATACATTATTATAAGGATAAGGTGGATAGTGTAGGGGGTGATTCTAGAAAATTCTGGTCTATAGTTAATGAGCTGGCTTGTAGACCGGGTTCAGCTGAGCGATTCCCCTTGGCGCAGTTACATCAGGGGGGCGCACCTTCTGATTTAGAAATAAAAGAAATAGGTAACTCCTTTAATAATTTTTTTTCAAATGTAGGTGCTGAATTGGCTGATGCAATTCCTGAAAGGGGCCCTGAAGTGGTAAATGATGATGATTACATTGTCAATTCCACTTTCAGGCTGCAACCACTTGTCGAACAGGACATCCGGGAGATCTTGAAGGGGATGCGTGGTGGCTCTGCTCCGGGGCTTGATAACATTGATTCAAAATTCATAAAAGAACACATTGATGTGGTGATTGAGCCTCTTCTTCACATTATTAATGTCAGTATCCGAACAGGCCAGTTTCCAAATGCTTTTAAAATGGCAAAAGTCATTCCTATTTTTAAATCTGGTACTAAAAATCTTATAAGTAATTACAGACCTATTTCTATGCTAAGCATATTTTCAAAGATCCTCGAAAAAGCAGTGAAAAACCAATTACAGAATTATCTAGAAACAAATAACATCATAGCAAATAATCAATATGGCTTTAGAATGGATAAAAATACATCACATGCTCTGTTTGATATAACAAAAGAGATCACGCAGAGGGTGGAAGATCGGAAACATGTTTTAATCACGTTTCTAGATCTTGCAAAAGCATTTGACTCTGTGGATAGACTGAAGCTTTTGAGAAAAATGGAGCTCTATGGAATCAGAGATGGTTCATTGAGGTGGTTTGAGAGTTACTTCCAGAGCAGGAAACAGTCAGTTTATATAAATGGAATTGGTAGTGACTCTATGCCCGTTGATTATGGAGTTATACAAGGAAGCACACTAGGTCCTATACTATTCCTAATTTATATAAATAATATAAGTAAATTGCAGTTGAATGGCAAACTGTTCCTGTTTGCCGACGATACTGCATTGGTTTCCTGTGGACGTACTTGGCGGGACGCCTTCAGTGAGGCCTCAAAAGACCTTTTACATGTGAAGAAGTGGCTCGATCAAAATAAACTCACACTCAATGTTGTTAAAACCAAATATTTGCCAATATATTTTATGAAAAATAGTATGCCAGTTCAAGAATGTCTCAAGCTTCACTCATGTAATGACCACCTGTCACTTACCTGTAATTGTGAGACGCTTGAACAGGTGGAAAAATACAAATATCTTGGAGTCTTCATAGATTGCAGGCTTTGTTGGACTCCTCATATGGAATACCTCAAATGTCGCATTCGTAGACTAATATATGCCTTTCGACAGTTGAGGGAGGTTCTTTCAGTCAATCAATTGAGAAGGACATACTTCGCCTATGTTCAATCAATTATAAATTATGGAATCCTGGCCTGGGGTGGAGCATCCTCGTTCACTTTGAGAGCTGTCGGAATTGCACAGCGAGCAATCATAAAGACTTGCTTGAACCAGGATAGTCGCTATCCGACTGAACTGGCCTATCAAGAATTTCAGGTCCTTGATGTGCGACAGCTATACATAAAATCACTTTTAATTTTCATCCGAAGTAATAAAAATGCAATATTTAATCCTCTTATCCATCCCTATCAAACACGAAATATGAATATATTTGGAATTCTACAACCCAGATTAGTTAGCAATTGCAATAGATTTAATAGTCATTACATATGCCACATTCTTTATAGAAATATACCCGCCTACATAAAGCAAATAGAACCCCTTAGCCTTAACATATACAAACGATTTTTAAATATGTGGTTATTTGAGGCCGGCAGGGATGTCGCTGATCAGCTCATCTACTCCTCTTACCGGTTTTGATACTATGTATATATTTTTCTTGTATTCATCATCATATATGTGAATTAGATAAAAATCTTATCTATCATCATCATATATATGAAAGTATATATATCATCAATATATTGCTCATAATTTATCATTGTTCAAGTTCTAAATTTTATTTTGTGTGCCATGTTCAAGCTATATACCATAATATATATATTGTACTACTTCAATTCAAAACATATACTTTCTCCACTACATTTAACAAACTTTTATTTTTCAAATTGTACTGTATTGTAAATATTTATAATTTTCTTTTTAGTATCAATTTTTTTTCATTAGAACTCTTTCCCCACACACAGACTTGTCTATGTGGGGAAAATTCACAAGTATTTATATTATTTATACATGTGTAATGTATTTGTAATGATTTCTGTGAATAAACTCAATTTGAATTTGAATTGAATGATATTTAATGGGAATGAGCATTTGAAAACCTTGAGACAGTGAAAAAAATTAACAATTACAGACTTTTCAATATTCAGCCTATTACACGTGAACCACAATGACAGCATTTTAACATCGTAAGTAACACTCTCCATCAGCAATTGGGTTGTTTTTTCACCTTAGGTTAGGGCCGTATCATCCGCAAAAGCTGTAAACTCTCCTTTGAATGATGAAGAGTACAGATCATTAATGAAGATAAGAAACAATATTGGCCCAAGGACCGAACCTTGTGGTACTCCACCATCAATTGAGGAAAACATATTAATGCCTTTCTTCCAGATACGATGCAAACCACTTATGTACCAGTCCTCTTATTCCAACCCTTTCCATCTTCCTGAGGAGAATATCATGATTAACCGTGTCAAATGCCTTTCTTATATCAAGGAAGACACCTGCACCTGTGACTCGATTTTTATCATTATAATTCAAACTATTATGAACCAGCATCATCACCTCGGCACCTCCGAAGTGCCATCTCAGTGCTCAGACCTTCCCTAAAACCAAATTGGACATCAGAAATCACATTCAGCTTATCCATGAAATTAATCAATCTAAATTTTACAATTTTCTCAAACACCTTTGAAAAAACTGACAACAAAGATATTGGTCGGTAATTGCCAATCGAAGCAGCTTGTCCCTTCTTGAAGATGGGACTCTAGCGATTTTCATATTTTGTGGAAAAATGCCCTCTGCTAATGATTTGTTGAAAATGTAAGCCAGCACAGGAGAAATAACATGTGAAATTGTCTTGACCAGAGCTGTAGAAATACCATCATCACCTGTCGCTGTACCTCCTTTCAGTCTTGAGATAAATAATTCTACTTCTTCACAAGATACTGGAGACCAAAAGAAAGAATTTGAAACGTGAATTGCATCAAAAACTCTATCATATGCTTCCTTTTGGTCTGTACTTGGAGCAATAAGGGAAGTCGACAATGAATTAGGCACATTAACAAAATACTCATTGAATTGTTCAGCAATAACTCTTGGTTCGTCAACAGTTTTACCATCAATCTGGAGACTCTTTACACAATTTTTCGCCTTATTATTGCCAGCTAAAGAGTTAATGACCCTCCACTGAGCTCTGGAATTATCCTTGACCTTCTCAAACAGCCTACTGTAGTATCTTTCCTTTGTTTCCTTAATCCAAAGATCAATTTTGCGCTTGAAATTATTATATTGAAGCCGAAGTCGAGCATCGTCAGGCGACCTTGATACTACTTTTTCCCTTAGCTTATCTCTATTCAATATTGCCAGACATAGCCCATCCGTCAACCAAGGTTTCAGTTTCTTCAAGCGGCGATCACTAGGACGAGCAAGAGCTACTTTACTATCAGCAATCGAATCATTCAGTATTTTAATAAAAGAGTCGAATGATTTTATTACAACAATCAGCCGAGTACACGGACGACCACGACTCCCCAGTAAGGATATTTAACAATATATTGTAATCAACTATTACTCTCTCATCACTGAAATTGTGGGTAGTATGCTTATAAGTGCATGCCAGTAAACAACCAATACTTTGATGGTCAGTTATTTGAGGATTAATTACAAAGGCCTCATTCATAAGTGGCTTATTACTTCTGAATAATAAGTGATCAATACAACTGGAAGTGGTGTCTGTCACTCTCGTATTTAAGTTGATCATATTCTCAAAACCGTTGCCACTAAAAATACTCTTATATCTATCAACTATCTCATTATCCAAGTTCAAATCAATATTGAAATTACCTACGCATATTGCGGTACGATTAGCACCTATTCCAGCTATTACGCTCGAAAAACTATTGAGGAAGTCAGCAACAGGTTGACTATGCCACCTGTAGATAGCCAGAATAGTACAGTAAACAGACTCTCCCAACAGCAAGTCGAACATTAAAGAGTCAGCTCTTTCGATAAGTACATTTGTTTGTTTACAAGTGAGAGGCTTATCTTTAGAATAGAAGACAACGATGCCACCAGCCCGTGTGCAGCCGGCCACCGATAACGATTGATAGCCATCCAACTGATAAAGACTATCATCGCCCTCCTTTAACCAAGCTTCAGTCAGAGCTATCACAACGTGCTTACAAATGATATGAACGAATCAAAATTCCTACTGATACTCCTAATATTCTGGTGCATTATAAAGAGTGATCCACTATGACACATAGCATTGTTGAATGCCAACGCATCAGAATAAAAACTAGTAATTATATCATCCATTTAGATTAAAATAATTAAGGGTATAGCAACTTGAAAACATATGCAATTGAAATGGATGCTCTCTTGTGAAATGTGAAATGTAGACGCAAAAGAAGAGGTGACCCTCCAATCATTATAGTAGCAATGTAGTGAATCGAATGATAAGGATAAAATTGTCGAAATAGCAATGGATAAGGGAAGCAGACAGATAGAACACTTATATCATTATCGGCATTAGACTATTCAGAAATAAAATAACTCTAATTAAATCAATGATTTTTAGTAAGCTCATAATAATATATTGAAAGTTAATATTTTCCTTGATATTGGATATAGTCCTGTGAATAGTGAAAGATTTTGATCTATACATTTGCACTGACCTTAGAATTGTCAACATCATGAATCGTAAATGAGCTTTGAGATAGTAGCATATCTAATTGTCCACTTGATTTGAGTTCGATCACTGGGCTTTTTTCCTGCTTCCTTATTAGAATTTTACAGTCTCTCACCCAAAGAAATTTAAAACGGTGTTCCTTGTGCGCTGATCTAGCCAATGAGAAAAGTTTTCTTCTTGACGGCGACAAACACTCATTGATGTAGATAGGTTGATCAGTATTACAGCCGATATGCCTGGTAGAAAAATCGCGCTTCACTCGCCTCTTCTGTAGGAGCGTGTTTTTGTCGGTTCTCCTAATGAAGGCGATGACACACGTCGATGGCATCCTCCCCGATCTGGCAGCCGAGAGCACTCGATATGTTATAGACCATCGAGCTCAGGTCTTCGTTGTGTTGCTGAGGCAGGCCTCGTATTTCGACCATGTTAATTCTCGAGTATTGTTCTAGATCCTCTACACATTCTTTCAATGCATCATTTTCCCGTTCCAACTTCACAACTTTCTTAGTTAACTCCTCTATAGTTTTTAGACAAGTTTCAAATTTCTCGTTTCGCTCCTCTTGCCTCACATTTAGCTCGGTGATTCCTTCATGGCAGGCCCCCATAGACTTCCCGAGGTCCAACTCCATCCTCTTTTGATCCTCCTTCATGACGTTCAGCATAGCGACTACGTCAGTAATCGTCAATGATGAACCACTTGAGACCGGTGTTTCAGTCGACATACTCCTCCTGCGTTCCAAGCTGCAATCGCTGCAGCGCCATATTTGATTATTTTCTGTCATAAACTTGACGTCATTAATTTTAAGTCCGGCACAAGCCCCATGTACCAGGGACGAACACACTCCACAAGCAATTTTATCATTATTACCGCTTCGCACTGATTTCAAGCAAATTTTACACGACATATTAATCGGTTTTAAATGTAATTAGAGAAGTAATATAAATCAACCCGAATTCACTGGTAGAAAACAAACTCACAGATACCACAATCGCTAACCAAGATAACGCTTTCAAATCTCATAGCCATCGTTGATAAAAAAATCCGTTGTGACGCATTGGCAGATTCCTTTCTCGGTACACCGGGACTCTCAGCATATGACCTGATATACCGTACCTTTTCTACAACATTAAGCGACATAAACTTAAGCCAAAAATTATTACCTACAGAGATAACAACTGTATTGACCTTCCTAACCTATTTAAGATGAATTAAATCTTGACTGGCTGAGCGTTTTTAATGATAATGAATTATCATAATCAAATATTGAACATAAAAAATGATAATACTCTATCCTTTTATGAAAAACACGTTCTTCTTAAGACCCGCAGAGTTACCAGAGTCCTATGGCTCACAGAGGAAATACGCCAGCTAATGCGTGATCGTGATTATTGGTGTAAGAAGGCAAGGCAGTCTAAGATTCCTGATGATTTTAATCGTTATAAGCGCTTATGAAACTCTTGTAAGCAATTGAAGAGACTTGAGATATTGTCAAAAAATCCACTTTATTTTAAAAAATAATCATTATTTCAAGGAGCATGATTTTGTGTGTGCTCACACAGTAAGTTACTGTGTGAAGATGTGTGAGCACACACGAAAGCATGCTCCTGTGAAATAATAATTTTTATTAAAATTAAGTGGATTTTTTGACATCTAAAGTCTCTTCAATGATGGAAAAGTTCCAAAACATCAATATTCACTCTACAAACTTAATCTTGTAAACAAATTATCAGGAATACGAAGGCTACTACAGAAATTTTATATCATCAACATCATCATTATGGTGTGTTTTGAGGGGAGTTGGAGCTAGCAAAGGGAGGCAGCATCCGACCGTTTTTCACTCACTTGACACTCTCAATGACGTTTTCTTTGATATCCCTGTGAGTTTGGAGGCTTATCATTATAATATTATTATTTATAATTCCCTACTTGAAATTCATTCAAATGAAGACTTCTACTTTTCCAGAGTTACTGTGCAGGAGACTGTATTATCAGGAAAATAAAAAGTGATGCTATTGGAGCTGATGGTATCCCAATCAAGTTCCTGAAAATCTTTCTTCCTATGCTTCTTCCTTTCCAAACCCATCTGCTTAACACTTCTTCAATGACTTCGGTTTTCCCTGATGACTGGAAACACTCTATTTTTATTCCTTTCAACAAAACTCCTAACCCTCTCTCTCCCTCATCAGATTATAGGCCTATCAGCTTATTACCTTTCCTGTTAAAGGTTCTAGAGCTGTTTGCTCACTCTCAAATGAGCCTGCACATTCATGGCTCTGGTTTGGTCACTGATTTTCAGTCGGTGTTCCGAGCTGGTCACAGTACCACCTCGGCTCTGCTTAGAGTAGAAGGATCAAGACGTTGAAGAAGATTTCTATCTGCATTACTTTTTCAACAAAGATTATGCTAGTCAAGACTTTGATCCTCCCCATTTTCAACTCTTGTGATATTGTTACGACTGACATGACTGTTCAACTCTTGAAGAGGATGCAGAGAGCACATAATTACTGTGTCCGCTTCGTCTTCAACCTCAGACATGACAACCATGTGACTGAATACTTTGACCGGTTTGGACTTCATGGGTGTCATTCAATGCGGTTCTCTTTCTGCATAAAGTGATGAAAACTGAGACCCCCAAGTACATAGCTGAAGACTTTCGCTTCTTGAGTGGTATTGGTCGGGGTGGAACCTTGCATGGCTCCCATCTGCTGGCTGTCTCAACTCATAGGACAGTCATGTTCAAAAAGTCCTTCATTGAGCCAACGTATTACCTTTATTATTAATTACCTATTAACTTTACAAAAAACAATTTAGTATTTGTATTTTAACTTATGTTCATAATGATGTGAATCTCTTAGAGTTAGTTTGTTTAATTGCTTTGGCTAGATAATTTTTTTAGTTTTTGTTAGTTATATCAATAGTTAGTTGTTCTAGAATTTTATTGGAGGGTTGAGTGTAAGAGAGAGCTCCCTAACTTCGCCCTCTTAGGCTTAAAATGGAGGCAGCAAATCAATCTATCAATCTATAATCTATAATAATATAATAAAAGAAAGAATTGGCTTGTACACATAATATGAGATAGAACCATCACGGCTGAACTACTGGACTAATTAACTTAGAATATCGCATATGAATTCCTAATAAGGATGGTTATAGGCCAATTTCAAATTCTTCAAGATTTCAGTAGGTCAGGTTTTAAATTGGACCCTTGCGGAGCACAGGTTGCCTGCTACTTTTTAATGAAAATCTAGATTGATTGGCGGTAGGGAGACTGAATCACTACTTCGATAATGAAATTGTTTCTACTAAACACTTTTAATAGAAAGTTTGATTGATTGGCGGTAGGGAGACTGAATCACTACTTCAACAATGAAATTGTTTCTACTAAAAAATTTTTTCTGAAAATGAAGATGATTGGAGGGGCTTATCCCCTACCTCGTTTTGTGATATTCGTGAAAGTAGTATGGTGTTCCAGTTTTTTGATTCTCCGCAGAATCTGTGGATAAACTTATAATATTTCATTATAATTATAACACAATATTATAATATTTGCTGACGGCTCAATAGCCAAGCTTTTGATTTTCATGGTGAACTATGCATTTATTGTTAAAATGTTTTGTCTAATAACCATTTTTCTATTCTATTAATATATTTATTATAATAACTATTCAAAATTATCAAAAAAACTTGATTTAGCAATCGGCTTTGAAAAGTGCTAGTATGGGAAAATTGCGTTTGTGTCCGATAATAATCCAATGAATGTCATTTCGAAAATATTCAAGATAACAATTTTTCGATAATATAGCCAGTCTGCCAGTCTGTAGATAGATTTCTCCTCTCCAAGTTGCAGTAAATATCACACCATGACTCACCAATTGACTCACCATGGAAAAGTAAATGAAATGAAAAAACTCTTGACTAGGCGGAGTAAAAGTAACACCTAATTGAAAAGAAAAAAAAATGATTTTCCAATTTTTTTCATTACATTTTATCACCCACTAACCAGAGGTTAATGCAAGAAAAAACAAATTATTGTTGTAAAATTGTAGGCAGTTCCATTCTCATTAAGCCCTGTTGTCTCAAATTAAGCCCTGTTGTCTTCATCCACTCCGTTTGGTTAAAAAATAGCTTATAAAGTCTGAAGAGAGGATAAATTTATTAAAATCTTCGGCTTCTTTAAACTAACATAACTTATTTTAAGACTATTATTTATTCTTAATTTAATTAAATGCATGTGAGAGAGAGAATCCTGGTCAACAATTTGAGACAAAATTCAATTTTCTATCATCAAGTGCTGCTGAGGTGGATAGTATTGAGAACTGAAAGAACACTATTTTTCCGGGAACCACCTGTTGGTTGTAGTACTCAAATGGGCATACAGCACGGGAAAAACATACATTGTGCAGATTAACTGGACAATTAGGATTATAGAACATTAAAAAAGTATGATTTAAGATTCAACATTTTAAAGGTCTTGGAATGAGCTACAATCTTTATATGGAACATTTTCCTCGAAAAATGGATATTTCCCAAGTCCCAAATCAGCTACAACCAGAATGAGCACCCCCATTAATTTATAGACTATTTAGACTATAGGTATTATGGTTCTGGGATCTAGTGTTATACAGTATAGTGTTAATGTATGCAACTTCCCAAGTTCAGTGTAAGCCTATTATTTTTAAATGTTGAATTCTTATTCATTTGATTTTTTTTAAAGCTATTATTTGAAAATTGGATTTGTTAGTCTATGTTTTGTTTTAGTCTTCTACCTGACAAAGCTACTAACAATATTTATAGAATAATCCAGATTTGATCTAAAGTAGATTGCTTTACGAAAAAAAATATAAAATAACTGAATAAATCCAGTTTTGATTGTAATGGAATGTGCTGATATGCTTAATTATTTTAGTTTCATTTTTCTACATATTGAATTTGTTCCTGAAAAATGCAAGAGTTTTTGATTTATATTTTTTTCAAAAAATGTCCATTTTCTGTCGGATATGATAAGAAAACTTCAGGAACTCTATCTATCCCCGGTGCCTCTCTTAATTTTTCTTATGACCTTCCAGATATCATCAATCGTGAAGAATTCTGTTTGTTGTTCGCTTGTTCCTGGTTTTCGAGTTTGGAATCGGGTACTATGTTTATTTTAGTATATGGAATAAGCAGCTGATTGAAAAGGATTTTCATTGCTTCATTATTTCCTCTCTGTTCCCTATTAGCTCCCCATTTGTATCTTCACATAATGGGTCGATTGAATAAAAGCCATAGTCCGAGAGATATTACTTTTAACATGAAGAGGGGAAACTGTTTTCTCCTTGCACAGTTTGCAGCATGGACAGAGTAGTGGAGAGGAGTAAGCATGCTGTGCACAATTGGATGCTGACACAAAAGTAGGAAGAATTCTGTTAGGTAGAGGGAGTGATTAGTGAAGGAAATAGTATCGTGCCTCTCTGTCTTCTTTGTGAGAGCCGTGTAAAAAGTAATGTCCCTCGGACTATAGAATTTAGTGACTAGGAACTAATCATTTATTCTAGCTAGTGCCAATGTTCAGTTGAATAATCAAGTGCTTCCGTAGCTCAAGTTCTCGTAAAATTCTCAAGTAAATGCTAGGTCTGTCAGGTACGTCAGGTGATAAGATTATAAAGCTGACTCGGGTCCTAGTATAAGCAATCGCTAGATTTTATTTAATTGTCCAATGTAGTTCTGGGCTCTGGGCTTATAACCTTTCTTGAACATGTTTACTCCTTAATGCTCCCCGAGGATCTCTGGTTCTCTAAGCCATTTTGGATCCTAACCTTACCATCCCAATATTCTCACTTTTTTCTATCATTCAGGCTTTGGACTCTTTTCTCAGGCAATAGAACAATTTTTTGGCCCTTGTGGGTCTCTCTAATAAGTATTGTTCTTGGCTCTCATTCCATCTTCTCAAGGCCCTTTCACAATCTTCATCAAACCAACTCTGTTGTCTTACATTATTTGACTAATAAATATTGTACGGTCTCTTCTGCTGACTCTCTTCAGGCACTGTCACTCCTTATAACCCTTATTTTTCCTCCTCTCCTGCATCCGTCACACCATGTAAGCAATTTTCGAGCGCCTCCTTGTTTATCCTTATCCCATCCTCTCTCTTCAGATGTTCTGTGTTCAGTCTTTGTGGTCTACGTGAACTAGCTTCCTCTCCAATTCCAAGTCGGCATTTGAAATAGACTATAACCAAATAGTGACCTGTGTCTTAGTCTGTACCTCTACAGCTCTTTGCATTATTTACAATGCTGGATCTTGATCTTCTATCAAGATCATCTTGATCTTCTATCATATGCTGTGCATCTGGAGAAGTCCATGTCGATCCACTTATGGTTATTTTTCCTGGGAAACTGGGTGGGGATAACTATTAAATTTCGTGATGCAGCTAAGTCCATCAAGCGCACTTCATTATTGTTGCTTTTCTCATGCTAGCTATGTGCTCCTGATACTTCCCTGAAAGCTAATTCTGTACCAATTTTTGCCTCCATGTCTCTTATTACAAGTTTGATATAGTTTGATTGTGTGCCATTATATACTTGATCCAGCTAGCTGCAAATCTCATCCTTGATTTCTTCATACTTGTCTCCACTCTAAGCATGCACGTTTATTATTATTGAAAGGATGAAAAATTTAGTTTTTACCCTTGAAACACACATTCTTCCATTCACTGCCTTGAAATTCAGTAAATTATCTTTTATATCATTCTGTGCTTAAAATCCAACTTACAATGCATGTCTGCCTCTTTTTTATAGCAACATGTCACCGATTGTCAGAAACTCCAACCCCTATACAGCTTGCTTCCTGGACAGCCAGTGGACCTGCCTACCTTCAACCTGCAATAAATAAATAAATAAATGTTTATTTCCCAAAAAAACTAAAACTACAACATCAATTACACAAAATATTAGATAAATTACAATATTACATACAATAGTTAGTTACAAAAAATTCTTATAATGTGTCCTCTACTTGTTTATTTTTTTCTACCTAACTAATTGACCTACTCCACTATGGCGTACCATGTTCTAGAGTAGGTTTTGTTGTTTTTTTTTGTGCGTATTATCAATTAGTTAGTGTTTAGTAAGTCATTAGGTGGTTAGTTGTTGTTTGAAATAATGTTTTCTATGTTCTGTCTTCCTTTGCTCATCAACCAATTGTGTACTATTGTTTTGAACTTTCTAGGATGATTAATCTGTTTAAAGTTAGCAGGAAGTAGATTATATAATTTTGGTGCTAAATGATTGAAATGTCTCTGGTATAGTGCCTTCCTTGCAACACTAGTGATGAGAAGATTCCTGTATTTGGTGTTGTGGTTGTGGTTTCTGGTTTGAAATGTTGTTGGGTTCTTGTGTAATCTGCATAGTATCTCCTTGGAGTAAAGCTGTCTTGGATCCATCACGTCAAACTCATTGAATAGCTGGTCTGATGAATAGCGTGGAGGCTTCTGGTTGATGACCCTCATGATCAGCTTCTGTACCCTGAGGAGCGGTTCGATGTGCAAGAAGCTTGCACCTCCCCATCCCACAATCCCATACAGCATGAGGGACTGAGCTAGAGAGAAGTAGATAACTCTTAGACATCCCTTGTCGACCAGACAAGGCAATAATGCATGCATTGTGTAAATTCTATGGTATGTTTTACAAGGTATGTTTTATACAGGTATGTTTAAGGTAATTTTTCCCAGGTCTTTGACAAGCCAATAAATCCCTGTCAGGGTTTTATTCCCATAGACTTTGAAGTTCGATTGAGCTTCATCGGCAAGGCATCTTTTGTTATTTCATATCATAGAGAACCATGAATATTTTCATTGACACTTCAAAGTATTACAAACACATGATTTCGCTATTTACATCTGACTCACTAAGAGCTACAACGGGAAACATCCCTACCCTAATCTACGTGAGTTTTTTGCTGACGTTTTGTTTAAAATTTATCTTCAAGACACCATACGTTTTTGTATTTTTCAGTATTGTTATATTGCAAATCCATGAGAATGATGCCATTCCTACCTAATTTTTCTCTATTCAATTCCAGGCTTATTCACGATGTTAAACAAAGGCGCAACTGGACTCAGAGGATCAGCTGTTGTATTGCAAGCAAAAGCAAAAGCTGCTGAACTGAAAGAAGCAGGGATCGAGGTAATGAGATTATTATATTTTACATTGATACATGAAAGGAATATTCGTTTGTTATATCAACATCCCTAGAAATAAGCACTTTCCCACAAGTGAAAAATAAGCAGCATCACAGTAATAAGCACTTTCCAAAGTACAACTCAAAAATTTTTAGAAGGTAAATTTGATGGTGATGAATATCAAAATTATTTTTTGGAGGAGTTGTAACTTATTCTTGTGATAGGTACAACTCCTCTACTTTCATAAATGTTACATACCTGTTCTCCACATGAAAAAATGGGTATGACTGATCTCATAGAGCTGTATTATTAGTTATTTAGTTTTAGTCTACTAGAATCCATAAAGATCGTCACTCACATCATGATATTTAAATAGAAATAGACCCCTGCTATATCTAAGAACCATAACAATTCCATCTATCAATAGACTTTTAAAGTGAATGCAGTTGACTCAGAAACATACCATAACATCACAAAAGAACTGATCAATGAAAGCTATAACTGGCATTCATATGAAAACAAGCAATTAAGACCAATAAGAGTGATCATGAAAAAACTACATCCTTTTTGTGGCACAGACTCAATAATGGATTATTTGTAGGCAAGAGGATTCCCAGTAGTAGAGGTAGTAAATAAGCTGAAGTGGAAATCCGAGAAATTCTACGTGTCTCAGTGGAAGAAGTTAAAAAGGAAATTAAGTTTCTTTTCCAGGATTTGACCTGATAACTGGCTTATTCCTAAAGCACTCATCATGTTATCAAACATACTAGATGCTTCATTTTAGACCAGATTTGTACCAGGAATCTTGAAAGTACCTGAAGTTATAATGCTGCTCAAGCCAGGAAAAGAACCTCATGACGTAACTTCATAAAGGTCGATTTCATTCTTACCTGTGTTATCAGAGTTGTTTGGAATGTTATTATTGAGTAGGCTAAAGCCAATAATAGAGAGGAAACAATATTGATTCCTAATCATAAGTTTGTTTCCAGAGAAAAACACTCCACAATTGACCAGATACATAGAATAGTTAATGTAATAGAGAAGAGTTTGGGAGAAAAAAATATTTGTTCAGCAGATTTTCTTGACATAGGGCAAGCCTTTTACAAAGAATGGTATGAAGGACTTCTTTACAAGTTGAAAAAAATTCTTCCCAAGAAATTCACAGAAATACTGCAATTATATTTGGGTGGAAGGTACTTCAGAGTCAAGTATGAAGATTCATATTCTGATCTGAGAGAGATAAAAGCAGTGTGTTCCACAGGGAAGTGTGTTGGGGCCAGTGATTTACCTTCTCTTCACCAGTGATATTCCAAATGTGAAGGAGGAGAATACCAAAGCGACGTTTGCAGACGACACTGTGCACCCTACTAGCAGTCGACAGCCATGCAGAAATACTGCAACAGAAAAGCTCCACAGATCTGTCAACAAAATACAGGACTGGGCCAGTAAGTGGAGGATGAAACAAAAATGAGGGCAAGTCTATTCACGTTAACTTCACCAACAGAAGAGCTGATGTGTACCATTCAATCAGCTAAAATAATATCAACATACCGCATGCAAATTCTGCTAAATATCTAGGCATGACTCTTGATGCTAAGCTTCGTTGGAAATAGCATGTCAAAAAGAAAAAAGAAGAGCTCAACATAAAATACAAGAAATTCCACTGGCTTATTGGAAGAAACACATAACTTTCAATACCAAACAAAGTTCTCCTGTACAAACAGATCCTCAAATCTTCAAACCTGTCTGGACTTACGGTATCCAACTATGGGGCTGCACCGAACCGAGTAACATTGCCATCATTCAATGATTTTAAAACATGGTGATCAGAAACATCATTGATGCTCCCTGGTATCTGCGGAACAGCGACATCCATAGAGATCTGGGAGTCAACCTGGTATCCTGTGAAATTCAGTGGTATGCATAGAGTCTTGAAGCACGGCTCCACCAACACAACGTCGAGGCAATCCAGCTGCTAGACAATGGAGGATTAGTGCGGAGACTCAAGGGGACACGGAATCCCTATCTTACTCCATGTTAACATAAGGAACATTTTCTCAAAAACTACTGAATATTTTTGCTTCAAATTTTCACACAATCTCAATAGGTATGTTGTACACAATCATGAGTTTTTAGAACAGAAAATATCCAACAGTTTTTAAGAAAAAAATTTTTTTATGATCAACATTTTGAAAATTAGTTATTTGCAGTTTTAATGAAATACATTGATACTGATCACTACTCACTCATAATTCAGTACATTCCTGGGTCATATGCAGGTTCTTCTCCAAATTCTTCATCAGTTCGCTTCCTTTTCTGCCTTCTTGATGCCCGTTCATACTCGCTGATTGAATTTTTTGCATCTCGTATCCGTTCATTGTCAATCTTCTTCATAGTTTCAATCATCCTTTCGCCACATTGAACACCAATTTCATTTAGCACTTCACACTTTATTATGTTCCCCTTGTTGAAGCATGCTACAGCATCCAATACACCAAGCTTCAAAGTTTTGCAGGACACAAATGTATTTTTAGGAATGCGATTCCTAAATTATTCACATTATTCACACTTTCGTTCACATTTTGGGTGCCACCATGTAAACATTTTTTCAATAGATCGGTTTGACTCAGTTCCCTATAAATAGGTTTGATTGTATCCATCACAGCTTCTGAAAGACTGTTCTTGTGGTTGAAATGCTTATTTGTTGCAATTGCTTTTTTGTACCGACACCAAGAATCTTCACCATGAGGACACATCTCATGCATAGGATTCTCATCAGTTGACTTTCGGTGAAAAAACGTAGCCCACACAGCTTTCTGCATAGATTTGTAATCGTGAGTATTACGTCTTATTGCTAAACCATAATAAGTTTGTAATTGATCAATGCAAGTGTCTGTCAGTCTGTTCCTACCACTCAATGGTAAACCATCTGAAAACTTCACTCCTTTCATTTGATTTTTCAATCTCCTTAGGCGTGCCCCCATTCTTTTCTGTATATGTCCAACACATTCCAGCTTATTTACTACTGTATCACCATAAGGTTTATCTGCTACCACTGAAATATAACTTTTGCTATCACCATCACCTAAATAGTTTATGTATCAAACATTGTACTTCTCAACTGACCTCTGAAAAATTTCTTTCACTCCAACTACTTCCATGCCCCCACTTGAGCCATCATAGTTTTTAGTGCATGATTTGTCATGATTGTCCTTATTTTTACATACACAATATTTGGAGAGCACAGAAACATCAATCACTTTACCTGTATCCACACTTGTACATGTTACAACACCATTCTTGGATTGATATCCTCTCTTCTGCCAAGTTCTATCAAATGCAGCACTAATGTCTCTGGGGTACTCATTTTCAATATTTTCTAATACTGCTTCCTCAACAGCTTCACTCATACACTTTTGAGCCACTGTCTCACTGGCTTTTCTGAGGCATTTATAATAATTGGCAAATTTAGTATGAGGCTGAGGTAGATTTAGGACACCACACAATAACTGACCAGCTCTCTGACCTTTGCCAATAGACCTTAGGCCATACACAAATGTAATGTTCACATCATAAAGAGTTCCACGAAAACTATCATTGTCTATTTCTACTTCTGAAGATCTGTAAAATTTTTCATTGAATGTACAATGCACACAATAAATTTCAAGCTGTGAAGCAAGACCTACTCCACTAAATGTACTTCTAATTTCTAATCCCCTTTTTTACAGTATTTACACTCAGAATGTTTGAATAATGTTTGTGACAATATATGTAAATTGATAATTTCATGAACTTCACTGTTATTACCTTCATATTTATCAAAGTTAGAACCGGATAATTTTTTTTCAGAGCTTGTTGATGATGGGTTTGAGTCTTTGGTTTCACTAATATTTACATCCACATTCTTCACTCTACCACATCCACCAATTCCTTTACGATTTTGTTTTTTGGTGATTCGATTGCTATAACGAGGCATAATACAAGTTCATTCATTGATTATTAGAGAGAAAGTTCAGTTTAGTTGCACTAAATAAATATTTTAACAATTGTTCCAACTTTCATGGAAAAATACCAACTTGTATGCGCGAATGAACATAACAATAACATAACCTATACTCCACGTTTACAAAGCATGTTTTTGCTATCTCTTCTGGCTAACAATGTAGCCAACCTAAAGAGCTAAAGAACAACGCAAAATTGATAAAAATCGGTCAATTCGTTCAAAAGTTACAACAAATTTTATTCAGGCTCCACCATCATCACAAAAATTGGAGAAATGAGACGTGTAGACTATTTTTCAAAACATTATTCCAAATATTATTTAACATCAAAACATACAATATTGCACATCAATGAATGCTTCTGCATTTGTTTTTCTAAACATGAAATATCCAATGGCGGTAAAATTCAAAAATCACCAAAAATTTTTTTTTTGCTTTCCGTGTCCCCTCAAAAGGAAGAAGCCATTTGAACTAGTGTAGTACAAGTAGTTTCAAGTGAAAAAGCAGAGCAGTGATTGAGTGAAACAATAAAATCATGCTTTATAGTACAGTTGTTTAATTCAAGTACATAATATTATCATTAGCACTAAGAGATTCTAATGAGAGTTTCACTGTATTCTATTTTTATTCAGTAGGTTAGGTTCGATGAAATTTGCTCTTTAGTCTAATGACTAGATAGCAATAGTATATTAAAAAAAAAATTGGAAACTCTATTAATAGAGAAGCTTCAAAACAGAACTGTACTAATAATTATTACTACTGGGATTGTGACAAGAATTCTTTATTTCTTCACTTCTTGAGATATGAGCGCCTATTCATTTCAAATTAGGTGAGACATAAATCCATCAAATTTTGAGGATAAATTTCCCATGGTATTTGTTGCGTTTCGAACTGCATTCAAATAGTCCGCCTTCTGCAGGTCTACCAAATGCCGTATTCATTCCCTTTTTTTCCCTCAGCCTCAGCTTTCCTCGGGCACCTTCGGCAACACTCGTCGTCAACACTTCATTTTCAAGTCTTCATTTCTAATTACTGAGTTTGAAGTTAATTAAAATTATCTGTTCCTGCAGTAATTATAAATTATTCTTCACCTTACATCAAGTTTTGGTGATTAACTTTTCACCCATTTGTTTTTCACGTTCTTCGCGGTCTTACTTCTTGCTATTCTAGATCTGTGATTGGTCTATTACGGTACCCAAAATTACACAAGCTGGAAGACGCTGGTCTATGTTTGGTTTCGCTTGGCGTCATTCCTCTCCTGGAACTGTACAGATTGCTTTCAATGTACCATGTACTTCTTTCACAATAATTTTGTTTTCTACATTGCTTCACCTTGACTATTTCATCTTCTTCAAAGTGATCATTATTTTTCACTTTATTTCTCTTCGCCCAGTGCATTTAAGTTTTATTTGCCCAGTGCAGACTACCGTATCATTTTCAATGATAATTTATGCCCAGTGCATTCTACCATCTTCCGACTTTAACAAAACAATTTTTGTATTGTATAAAGGCAAGTATTTGTGCTTCAATATCCAATGATTGTTGTGAGAACACATATCTCTTAGGGCCGGTTTCCGAGCTCGGGATCTATAAGTTCTGGACTTACAGAGTCCAGGACTGAAATAAGCTCTCGGGTCTAAATTGACTTTCTGAGTCACGATTTTATCTTCTAAACTCCGGAGTCTATCAAGTTCTCGACTTATTTGAGTCCAGGACTTTAACACAGTAAACATGAGGGAAATTTACAATATTTTGATGTTGTATTGTTGGCATTATAGCAAAACGGAAACCGCTGATTGCAGCGGGACAGTTCAAATGAGCATGCTCTCCAAACTATTTTGTAAAAATACGTTTCGATTTCTTTGTAGGCCTATTCAAAGCAAAAACCTTTGAAAGGTGAATGAATAAACATTTAATTTTACGTTATGCTATTATTGATCATTGATCCCAACCATTGATTTTGGAATGGAGATTTCATTAGGCTATTGAGTTTGAAAACGTATTTGTTTTGAAAAAAAAACTGGAATAATAATTTATTATTGTTATATTATTATTAATATGATGAATATGATGTTGATTAATAAAATTCAGATTGGAGAATAAATTTCAAGACAATCCTTGTATTATTTTTCTTCAACATTTTTAGGTTATGTCACAGGAAAATGAGGTTAGTAAACATATATGAGGTTGGTAAGATGAGGTTAGTTTTTTACGCATGATTCTGTTCAATTTTATTCCAAAATAAACTTGCAAACTATAAATTATGAATTTAGATGGACTAATCCAAATAATTAAGGTATTCCATGACATCTATTTGGCTTTTTATCTACTCAAAAACAATAACTGAATTGTGTTTGCTTAGTTAAGTCTAGAACTTGAATTTAAACCCTACCCCAGTCGAGGGTTTAAAATCACTGTTTCAAGGCTTGGACTTAACGATTTTTGATAAATCCTTGACTCGGGAAGAGGCGAGAATCTAATACAAAGTCCTGGACTTATAAGACCTTCACTCAGAAAGCAAAATTATAAACTCCAGGGTCTAACGTGATCTTTAAACTCCAGTCCATTCAAGTCCTTGACTACTTTAACGCTCTGACTCGGAAAGCCAATTTTCTGACTCCAGAGTTCAAAGCCAGTTAAAGTCTAGAACTTAGCTGAATCCCGAGCTCGGAAACCGGCCCTTAAACTATCAATTATCTACTCTTCAAATCTCAATTTTAATAGCCAAGGTTTGGCTTAACCAGTGTTTCATTGTGAATATCTACAGTACAGTGTGAACATGCTACAATTATTTCTCTAGGAGAACAGTCATTGCTACACTATTGATTAGCCTTTTCATTATCCATATCTTTGAACTTTCAAGGCTACTTGAACTTTTGCATTACTACAACCAACCAACTATTTGAGGTTATCTATTTTCACCGTACTTATTGTGGACATTTTCAAGTGTGATTTTCCAATTACACCTCCATCTTGGACTCTTTTGTGAACGTTTACATAGTTCATTTTTCAACTTGTTTCAATCTGAGACACCACTACATTCATGTCTCAAATATTTTTAAGATATTTGTACAAAGTCCTGACTTTGGCTTTTGTTGCATTGAACTTATTTATCAACAACCAATCGTTGAACTCACTATTATCCAAATTGATGTTGAAATTGTGTTCTACCACATTGTGCTTTGCAATGCCACTACTGTGTCTAACCTACCTTGAAGACCAGCCCTTTGGCCTATGATGACAACCAAAAGCCCACCGAATGTGACCTCTCATTGCCTATCTCAATTGATCTCTCATGGACAACCTACCACAAGTTGCTGCCACCTCTCTGGAGTCGTATTATCTTATTACTGGCTCAGTAATACCTACCATCTTGAGTTTGTGGATCACGTCTTGATATAGGTAACTCATTGTTTCAAATTACATTTTTTTTTGTACTTTATTCAATTGCATTACAACTGATTTATCTTATTAGTAATTACTACTTTCGATTTGTTTGAAGAACTTATTTTAATTAGCAAATCCATGCTAATTTGACCACCGATTGTGAGCTATATTAACTGACTGAAGTTTCTATTCCAGTAAGCCTAATTTACTTATTTCAAGTCAATCTTTTTTGTGTAGTAAACTATTTACTCACTTCCAGTTACTTTACTGATTATGATCTTTTAATTCTGACACAGGATATTCCTGTCAGCACTTTCAATGAATTTATTCATTTGCTTGAAATTCATTCTATAACTGATGATCAAATTTCAGTTTATAGATGTTTATTAAATCTTGCACAAATTCTTTGTGCATCTCAATTTATATCTTTTTCTCAATAATATTGACTACCCACATTATTATATATCTCATTTCATATCTATCTTTTAGCTCAATTAGCATACATTATTGTACATCACATTTTTATATTTTGAACCTAACCTTGCTAATACTAAGCATTGTAGCCTATGCTATGTTTATTATTCTTTAATAAGACTTATTGCTCATATCATTCAAACATCAGGCCTGGCACTTGTATTGTTTATGAATTAATTTCCATTATGTCAAATTACATCACATTTAAATATCAAGTCCAACTTTTATATTCTTTTTGAATTAGTCTTCTTTTAAATCAAGATACCATATTTTTAAACTATTCGACAAATCTGTCACTCATATTTCCAGATTATTCAATTTTTTTCCAAATCAATATCAATTCTTATCAAACATTGTATTTTTTGATTGTTATCTAGTAGCTTACCGCTCAAACTGTATATTTTCAAAATTGTATTTGAATTATCATATTTGCCAATTCTATTATTAAATCCATAGAAATCTTTTCCAGATATATCCAAATTCATTACAACCTTTATGAGTAATTTTCAAATATTGTTACAATGCATTTTTAATATTATATCAGATCTGTTAACAATACATGCCTTTTATTTTTGATCGATCCAATTCCAAGTATTTTACTAAATTTACTTTATACTTTTTTCCCCTTGTCATAACAATTTTATTTCAGGGTCCCACTGCCCCCAATAGTGGGTGGTCCTCCTTTTATTCCTCATCGCTACTTCAAGGGAGATTTTTATGGTAGTGTTTCCCACCTTGAAATTCTATTTCACAGTCCCGCTCTTAGATTGCCTTGAACACTACATTAAGAGCTATGATCCTCTGCCGCCAGATTTGAACTGGAGTTATTCGACTACAATACAAGTTACATAAACTTCAAACTGTTGTTAAAACTATGGACTCATACAAAACCTTTTGTAAAGCAATTGACTATAGAACTAGTCAACACTCACAATTATATGTACCCTATTGCTAGGAATCATGATTTATTACAAACATTTTGTATGGAATTGGATCATTTTAAAATTATCACTATTATATTTTTATTGTGTATCATTAAGTCATTGCCAGAAACTAATGCATTGTACTTGTTTGATTTCATGCTAAACTGTGGTTCTTTTGCGACTTCTGTACAAGACATCTGATGCTTGCTGTCTCTATCACCTTGCTGAATCTCGCAACTGCCAAACTGTTGCAACTAACCTCAGACATCGTTAGAATCAGCATTGTTAAAGGGCTTTTATAGCAGCATTCATTCAAGATTTTTAAGTGATTCAGTGTCAAGCTCAAGATTGAAGGTAACTATCTTTATCTCTATTCAATATGCCCCCCAAAGCAGACCCCAAACGCTTATAAAGCATATGTAATGAACTCAGTTACTACCAATCAGAATACTCTGAATTCATAATAAAGGATCAAGAATCCTATGAACAATTATCTACTGTTAAAACTGATATCACTAAATTGAAATCCAGATATGAAGAATGTCATTCACAATTATTGTCAACTGATGACAGTGATGACACTCAACATTTTGGTACACTTTAAAAATTCATTAAAATTCAAGGTACTATTAATGCTAAATTAACGGTATTTGAAAAATGCAACCAAGAGAGATCAATGAAAATCACCCTACACCACATTATCCTCAACAAAACTTCCGCCTACCTGAAATCCCATTTCCAGTTTTCAATGGCGATTTTAGTCAATGAATGGAATTTAGTGCCAATTTCACAAATATCATCATTGATTATGATGCTGTATCAGAGCATCTTAAATTTTACTATCTTAAGCAAGCCCTTTCTGGTCAGGCTCTTGCACGAATTCAAAATATCCCTCCTGGCGAAGGAGATTTCAAGCTTGCATGGGACTCATTAACCCAGAGGTGTCACAATCCCCGACTGATTGCATCCAGTCATATTTCTGCAATCGAAAACCCACCGTTACTGAAACGAAACTGCTCGCAATCACTCAGAGCATTTATTGATCATACCAAATCTCACATTAATGCTTTGGAAGCATTAAGGCTGGGTGTTGAATTGAAGGATCTACTATTTTTGCACAAAATTCTTGCTCAATTAGATCAGTCAACATTGCGTGCTTGGGAAGCTCGTTGTGTTAAAGATCAGGTTCCATCACTTGAAAAATTATTTGATTTTCTTGAAGCTCAATGTCAAGTCTATGATGCTGTAGGTTCGAGTAACAATGCTCAGCAGCCCCAACAAAAACCCAATCAAAGGCCAAATCAAATGAACTCCCATTACCTTGGTAGTCAAACACAATCTAGGTCATCTAATCAACGTCCTTATAATAATACTAGTGACAATAGTCAACGAGCTAATAATTATTCACATTCAGCTCCTCATGTAAGTAATTTCAACCATCAAAAATGTCACTTTTGTCAAGAAAAAAGTCACCCTGCTTTTCAATGTGAAGCATTAATCAAATTACAGCCTTCTGCCTGCCTTGAAGCCTTAAAAAGGTGCCGTTTATGCATCAATTGCTTAAAGCCCTGGAATCATATGCATGTTTGCTATGATAAAAGATGTTCAAAATGTGGAGATAAATATCACACCTTGCTCCATGAGCACTTTTCCGAGAAATCCTCTAATAAACCCAAAAAAAATTGCAACTACTAATGTAATAAAATCAACTGATAAGTCAGCTATGACTAAATCTACCTGCAATCATTGTCAAGTCTGTACTCAGCAAGTTACTATACCTAATCAAGGTGCTATGGACATATCTTGTGACAATCAGGATTTTTTTAAATCCACCAATAGGAGCACTGATCCATCAGTCAACAATGATTCTTCCAAAGAAATGCTTGAACGTCATTTAAATGCTGCATCCACTTTTTCAAATACTACCTCTACAAATGTAAACCATTCTCGTAGTTCGGTACTATACCACTGCTGAGGTATTTGTCATTGATTCAAGCAATTAAATGTACTGCACTCATTGACAGTGGATCTGATTGCAATTTAATCTCTAAGGAATTTTCATCTCAGCTTAAACTTGCTTCTCAGTCATTAGACATTACAATCCGCAGTGTTGGTGATAATACAATCAATTCATCAATGGCCCACCTAATTTCCATTACTACAAATGATAATTCTTGGTCAACTAAACAGCATTGCTTAGTTGTGGATCAAATTTCTCCTTATATGCCTAATGCAACTATTGACATAAACAAATTTAATATTCCTACCAACATTCGTTTGGCTGATCCTCACTTTTTTCAATCAAAGAAAATTGATCTATTATTAGGCATTGATGTTTTTGCTTCCATAATGTCACCTGGACAAATCATAGTATCTGAAAATTCACCAATGATTCAGAATGCAAAGCTTGGATGGATAGTGTTTGGTTCACTCAAAGATTCAAATTCTGAGTCAACTTCAAATTTGAAATCTAATTTCACTTTAAATTTTCTAACCACTAGCCTAATAGTGTATCTCACCAATTGGAACAATTTTGGAAACTTGAAGAAGTATCCAGCTGCACACCACAATCAGCAGAAGATAAATTTGTCGAAAATCACTATCAAACTCATACTACTCGTTCAGATGATGGCCGATTTATGGTCGCACTCCCTAAAAAGGACTTCTTTCATTTGTTAGGCAACTCAAAATTTCAAGCTGTCAAACGTTTTCATTCTCTTGAGAAAAGATTGTCTTCTAACATTGAATTGAAATCTTAATATGTTTCATTTATGAATGAATATTTAGAACTTGATCATATGGTTCAGGTCCCTGAACCTACAGCTGGGCAAAAAACCTACTATCTACTAAAAACCTACTAAACCCACATCATTGTGTGCACAAACCAGATTCCACTTCAACCAAGTTACGTGTGGTATTTGATGCTTCTGCTAAAACTAGTAACGGTCTTTCATTAAATGATGTATTGCATGTTGGACCAACAGTTCAACAAGAATTATTTGAAATTGTTTTGCGTTTCAGAATCCACCCAGTTGCATTTATAGCAGACGTTTCTAAAATGTATAGATGTGTGTGGTTAGATCCTGCTGATCGCGATTTTCACCACATTCTTTGGCGTGATGATCCCACCAAGCCTCTATTAGAATATCAATTGAAGACTGTAACCTATGAGACTGCTCCTGCTGTCTTTCTTGCTACACAGACTCTTATCAAACTAGCTGACTTGGAAGCTAGTCATGATCCTGAAGTAACTTGTGCTATATGAAATGATTTCTACATTGATGACTTTTTGTGTGGCTCACTTTCTGTTGATCAAGCTAAATCCTTAGCATACCGACTTCTAACTACCCTTGATAAAGGTGGATTTCAATTACGCAAAAGAATGAGGAATCATGCTGAAGTATTGGAAGCTATTCCTCCTGATTTTATTGAAACTGAGTCAATCAAACCAGTTTCAAACGGAAATGATAGTGCCACAAAGGCGCTTGGACTTATCTGGAATTCTCTTATCCATTTCATCAAATATTAATGATATCGTCCATAAAACCTCCTTCACAAAACGTGAATTTCTATCAGCTATAGCGTCAATTTTCGACCCATTAGGACTAATTTCACCTGTGGTCATCTCATGCAAAATCTTACTGCAAGAAATATGGTTAACTAAAATAGATTGGAATGATCCCTTGCCCAAAAATATTCTATCCAAATGGTTGGAGATACTTAAGCAATTGAATTATATTTCAAACATCACTATACCTCGTTGTGTTATCAATAACAATGAAAATATCTCTATTGAACTTCATGGCTTCTCTGATGCCAGTTTTAGTACATATGGTGCTTGTACATATGCTCACTCTCATCAAACAATGCTCAAAGCCATTTATTGTGTTCCAAAACTAGAGTAGCCCCACTCAAACCATTATCTATACCCAAACTTGAATTATGTGCTGCCTTGCTACTCTCTCGACTTGTTAATAAAGTAGTAAAATCATTAAATTTGTTTTTTTCTAAAAAAAATTTGTGGTCTGATTCTAAAACATTCTGCAATTGGCTTAGGGCCCCTGCTGAAAAGAAAAATATTTTTATTGCCGTCCGTGTCTCAGAGATTCAAGAGACAACTTTTCACTTTTCTTGGAATCATGTAAAAACATCTAACAATCCTGCTGATATCATTTCACGTGGTTGTAAACCCCATGAACTACAAGTCAATAGTTTATGGTGGAATGGCCCTTCATGGCTTACTCAGCCTCAAGACTCATAGGACTCTTTCACATCAAATGTTGTCATCTCTCAAAATCCTAGAACAACATTAGTCATCAATTCTGAAGCTTCTGTCTTGCCAAGTATTCTGTCATCTTGTTCCACTTACAACAAAATGATTCGTTCCACAGCATATGTTTTTCGATTTTTGCAGAACATTCGCAATCCTCAGACACATAGCTCAGATTCATTATCAGTTGACAAACTCTCTAATGCTGAAATCCAGCTAATCAAAATTGTTCAAAAAGAATCATTCTCCTTCACAATCAAATTGTTACAAAACGGCCAAGAACTACCATCTTCTAATCCATTTCAACAATTGTCCCCATTCATCCACTCTGATGGCCTTATTAGAGTTGGAGGTCGACTTCAAAATGCTGTTATCCCTTTTGATTTCAAGCATCACATCTTATTGCCTACCAAACATAAGTTCCCAAAGGCACTTGTTGTAGCTACTCATCGTCGCTTATTGCATGCTGGTATTCAGGTCACAATGGCCTCAATTAGACAAAGGTTTTGGATTCCTTCCACACGTCGTACAATCCGCTCCATTCTCCATTCATGCCTACATTGTTTTCACTTTGATAAATCCATGTCACAGCAATTGATGGGTCAACTACCTTCTGTTCAAGTCAACATTGAACATCCCTTCCTTAATGTTGCCATTGATTATGCAGGACCAATTTCAGTTCGTCTTGGTGGACCCAAATCACGAACATTAAATAAGGCTTATATTGCTATTTTTGTGTGCACACGTGCTACCCACATTGAAATTGTCACTGAACTTTCAACCAAAGCATTTTTAGCTGCTTTAACTCGGTTCACAGCACGCCGCGGTCTACCTAGGTCTATTCATTCTGACAATGCTACTAACTTTCAAGGAGCAAACAGCGAGTTACAAGAACTTTGCCAATTTTTATCTGTACCACAAAATCAAAAGGTCATTCATCAAAATGCCTCTTTGTTCAACATTCAATGGTGTTTCATCCCACCACGCGCACCTCATCATGGTGGATTATGGGAGAATGCTGTAAAAAACTTTAAAAAGATTTTTAGAGTAATCACTTACAATCAAATTTTAAATCTTGAAGAGCTATTCACAAATTGAAGATATCTTAAATTCAATACCACTCGTACCATTGTCTGAAGATCCAGATTATCTCACTTATCTCTCTTCAAGCCATTTTCTTATTCGATCACTGCATTGCCAACTATGCAACCCAAAACTACTCATACTTATCACCTTTCTCGTTGGAAACGTCTCCATGAATTGATTCAGTCATTTTGGGATAGATGGTCAAATGAATATCTTGTCACCTTACAAAGGAGACAAAAATGGTCTTCCTCTTCAGAAAACCTTCAAATAGGTACTCTTGTCATTCTCAAAGATCCTGGCTTGGAAGGTAGAACTTGGAAGGTAGCCAGAATTTCTCAAATCCATCCTGGTGCTGATGGCAAAGTCCGTGTAGTCACCTTACATATGCCTTCTGGTTTACTCAAACGTCCAATCTCTAATCTAGTGCCAATTCCCCTGGATGAGGATTTGAATGCTCACTTCACATTTTTTATTTTCAAACAATTTTGCAAATTGCTTGACAAGCCTGGTATGTTGCGTTTCGAACTGCATTCGAATAGTCCACCTTCTGCAGGTCTACCAAATGCCATATTCTTTCCCTTTTTCCCTCAGCCTCGGCTTTCCTCGGGCACCTTTGGCAACACTCGTCGTCAACACTTCATTTTCAAGTCTTCATTTCTAATTACGGAGTTTGAAGTTAATTAAAATTATCTGTTCCTGCAGTAATTATAAATTATTTCACCTTTATTACTTTATTACTATCACCTTTTTTTACTTCACCTTTCATTAGGTTTTGGTGGTTAACTTTTCACCCATTTGTTTAATGCGTTTTTCGCGGTCCCCTTCTTCCCTATTCTAGCCCTGTGATTAGCCTATAGCCTACAACCACACAAGCTGGATGACACTGGTCTTGGCTTGGCTTGGCTTGGCGTCCATTGCTTTCTCTGGACTTCTACAGTACAGATCGCTTTCAATGTACCATGTAGTTCTTTCACAACAATTTTGTTTTTTACATTGTTTTACCTTGCGTACTTCATCTTCTTCAAAGTGATCATTATTTTTCACTTTATTTCTCTTCGCCCAGTGCATTTAAGTTTTATTTGCCCAGTGCAGACTACAGTATCATTTCCAATGATAATTTATGCCCAGTGCATTCTACCATCTTGCGACTTTAACAATTTTTGTATAGTGTAAAGGCAAGTATTTGTGCTTCAATATACAATGACTATTGTGAGAACACATATTTCTTGAATTATCAATTACCTACTTTTCAAATCTCAATTTCAATAGCCAAGGTTTGGCTTAACCAGTGTTTCATTGTGAATATCTACAGTACAGTGTGAACATGCTACAATTATTATTTCTCTAGGAGAACAGTCATTGCTACACTATTGATTAGCCTTTTCATTATCCATATCTTTGAACTTTCAAGGCTACTTGAACTTTTGCATTACTACAACCAACCAACTATTTGAGGTTATCTATTTTCACCGTACTTATTGTGGACATTTTCAAGTGTGATTTTTCAATTACACCTCCATCTTGGACTCTTTTGTGAACGTTTACATAGTTCATTTTCCAACTTGTTTCAATCTGAGACACCACTACATTCATGTCTCAAATATTTTTAAGATATTTGTACAAAGTCCTGACTTTGGCTTTTGTTGCATTGAACTTATTTATCAACAACCAATCGTTGAACTCACTATTATTCAAATTGATGTTGAAATTGTGTTCTACCACATTGTGCTTTGCACTGCTACTACTGTGTCTAACCTACCTTGAAGACCAGCCCTTTGGCCTATGATGACAACCAACAGCCCACCGAATGTGACCTCTCATTGCCTATCTCAATTGATCTCTCATGGACAACCTACCACAAGTTGCTGCCACCTCTCTGGAGTCGTATTATCTTATTACTGGCTCAGTAATACCTACCATCTTGAGTTTGTGGATCACGTCTTGATATAGGTAACTCATTGTTTCAAATTACATTTTTTTTGTACTTTATTCAATTGCATTACAACTGATTTATCTTATTAGTAATTACTACTTTCGATTTGTTTGAAGAACTTATTTTAATTAGCAAATCCATGCTAATTTGACCACCGATTGTGAGCTATATTAACTGACTGAAGTTTCTATTCCAGTAAGCCTAATTTACTTATTTCAAGTCAATCTTTTTGGTGTAGTAAACTATTTACTCACTTCCAGTTACTTTACTAATTATGATCTTTTAATTCTGACACAGGATATTCCTGTCAGCACTTTCAATGAATTTATTCATTTGCTTGAAATTCATTCTATAACTGATGATCAAATTTCAGTTTATAGATGTTTATTAAATCTTGCACAAATTCTTTGTGCATCTCAATTTATATCTTTTTCTCAATAATATTGACTACCCACATTATTATATATCTCATTTCATATCTATCTTTTAGCTCAATTAGCATACATTATTGTACATCACATTTTTATATTTTGAACCTAACCTTGCTAATACTAAGCATTGTAGCCTATGCTATGTTTATTATTCTTTAATAAGACTTATTGCTCATATCATTCAAACATCAGGCCTGGCACTTGTATTGTTTATGAATTAATTTCCATTATGTCAAATTACATCACATTTAAATATCAAGTCCAACTTTTATATTCTTTTTGAATTAGTCTTCTTTTAAATCAAGATACCATATTTTTAAACTATTCGACAAATCTGTCACTCATATTTCCAGATTATTCAATTTTTTTCCAAATCAATATCAATTCTTATCAAACATTGTATTTTTTGATTGTTATCTAGTAGCTTACCGCTCAAACTGTATATTTTCAAAATTGTATTTGAATTATCATATTTGCCAATTCTATTATTAAATCCATAGAAATCTTTTCCAGATATATCCAAATTCATTACAACCTTTATGAGTAATTTTCAAATATTGTTACAATGCATTTTTAATATTATATCAGATCTGTTAACAATACATGCCTTTTATTTTTGATCGATCCAATTCCAAGTATTTTACTAAATTTACTTTATACTTTTTTCCCCTTGTCATAACAATTTTATTTCAGGGTCCCACTGCCCCCAATAGTGGGTGGTCCTCCTTTTATTCCTCATCGCTACTTCAAGGGAGATTTTTATGGTAGTGTTTCCCACCTTGAAATTCTATTTCACAGTCCCGCTCTTAGATTGCCTTAAACACTACAGTATTGTTGATTGAATAGAACAAGAATTTTCTGGAATATCTATTTTTAAGGAAGATATTCAATTTAACAAAACTAACTCAACTAGAAGTTAATATCGGGGCACCGAGCTTCGCTCATTATTTATGTATTGATAAACAGATCTTTAAAATGATCGGGGAAGGACTAACAGGCACAGCCCAAAACTGTTTCTTCCCCGAATTTTGATTTATACACTTTATAAGACTTAGGGTCCAAAAAGTATGTTCCATACACTTGAATCTAGGTCCAATTTTCAGTACAAACATTTGAAAACAGAAAATTTCTAATTTAGATTGCTTACAAACCAAATTTAATAACAAAATAACACTCACTAATCACTAAAAATATAAAATAATGATTTAGTTTGAAAATTATGATATACTCTAATTCAGAACGATATATCATGTCATGTCAACAAATCAGATTATTTTGATCAAGTTGATTAAAATTTCTAGATATTATTTCTCGTGAGATAAGCTGATTGATTCAACAGCTGAACATATTTCTGTCTCTCTCCCACACAGGCACTCCCATCTACCGTTATCAACAGATCACGAAATTATCATGTGTTTTTCAAGGATGAATAATTATTATCCTTTCCATGTCCTTCAGTGAGTTTTCCCAAGGATAAGACCTAGTGCATTCGAATTTTTATATCATAAACCTACTATGTTCAAAATTTCGTGAAAATCGTTAAAGCCGTTTTCGAGATTCATTGGACATAAATATATATAACCATATAAATAATATATACAGAAATTGCTCACTTAATATAATAGGATTTTTGGTCATCTTTAGTATTTTAGTAGATTGAATTTCATATGCAGATTTTGATAATTATAAATGAATACCCCCCCACTCCAAAAACAAAAATCAATATTTAATTTTTTTTGGAACACTCATTTTACCGACAAAACAGGGCTTTGTCAAATATCTTTTATATGGAGTGCTATACACACATCATGATGTAGGCGTGACGAAATGGAAGGGTAACCAATACAATAATAGATATGGTATTTGCATTGTCCTCAGATTGCAGAGACATTGCAAGCTCAACTAGTTCCTTCTATAGTTTCAAAAGAGCAGTTTGGAAAAGGAACTTAGAAGTGAATGATTTCATTCACTATAACACATAATCTTCAACCCTCAGTGAGATATCCTCCTCTCATGAAGATAGTCTTTACATTTTTTATCTGCAGGCCCAGTCCTTGATCTCACATTCAGAATAGCAAGGGATTAAATTAAGCCTCCAGAGAAATAAATGCAATACTATTGCTAAGTAAGAGAAGCCTCTAGAAGTTGCCTTGCCTTCAAACCCACGGGATCTGAAATGGGTGCTTCGGAGGGGTGGAAGGAAAAACCCAAGAGATCAGAGGTGGTTGAAACTCCAGGCACGAATGTAGTAGGTCAAGAGGCTGAGTGGAGGGTGACCAGGTGCCCTAGAGGCAATTTGGTGACCCCTGATTCAGCGGAAGGACCTACAAAAAAGGCCAGGATTGGAGCTCATGTAGGTCATGAGTTTGAGGGTGGAAAGACCAAACCTCACCACTCCTCAGGAGAGGGCTATAGAATGACTGCCTTTATTTTTCTTAGAGAGCGAAGTTAGGGCGCAGTCGACCCTCTCTTACACTCAACTCTCTATCAAGTATTATAACAATACAAAAAATAATACAAATAATATGATTAAAAACAAACAATAGTTAAGTTATCTACTTATTTAACATAATAACAAATTTTGAATTATTGAAAAGAAAGAGAAAAAAATACATTGAAAATAATACATAACAATGCTGAATAATAGTATTTTCTGATACTTCATCACTTTAGTAAAAAATAAGACACTACAGAGTACAATACAGTAGGCAACTGAACAGTAGCAACTGAAGTGTTTGCTATACATTTCATTACCTACTTATTATCACTATGTAAATCTCGAAGTGGGTAAGTAAATTACATTATGATTTATTTAAATAGTAAAATAGAATCTTCCTTCAATCAACAAACAGCGTGACAAACAACGCTCCTTCAATCCACGTGACATACATTTATGAATATATAATTTACATATGTAAAAAATGTGGTGACATCATTTGATGCCAGCTTTAAACGTTTCTCCTGTGGAGAAAAAAATATGAATTTAGTGGACTGTTTAGTGTATCCTAGACATTTAGATTCAAATCTACATAGCAATTGATTCCCCTTTTCATCCAGGATATTTGTGGTTTCTTAAAATTTGAATTTGTTGACCGAGCGAAGTGAGTTCTAAGATTCAAGTCGACGGCTTTGCATTTCTCTTTATGTTTATATGTTCCGCAATTACGGCGAAACGCAGCAATAGATTACCATGAAATTTGACAGGTATATTTCTTTTTAAATTGTGCCTCGACGTATATACAAGGTTTTTTGGAAATTTTGCATTTTAAGGTTAAATCAATGGGTAAAGTCTCCTTCGAACGCCAATATTACAGTAAAAATCAGAATAGAATCATCCATAATAAGCCAGCTGTTGAGTGGATTTTTAATTGCATGCAATAGCGCATGCAATTAATATATCAATGTAACTTAGTAAAAAATCAGCTGTCGTGTTGACTATTCATTGCATGCAATGACGCATGCAATTGATAACGGAAAGAAAACATAGTATTTTCTCTGGACCTTTATCTGCTTTCAACTCGGGCTGACCTGTTGCCAGTGTGTTGAAGGAGATTAGCTTTTGATGTTAGCATATTTTTGATACACTAACCCCAACAGCCATTAGCCGTTTTCACACCGACATCTTGCCGACACAACATACAAACAGGATTTACTCTTATGGACAGTATGAGACGAGGCTGTGTTTTATAACTGCGCGAGGTCTACTGTTCATAGAACTACCAGTCCAGGATTAAAATGTCGTTTTACAAAAATCATCAAATATTTAATAATTCAATACAATGATACATGTACAAATGTAAAACTTAATAGCACGGAGGTAGAATCAATTTATTCTTAAATGATTTGAAATATATTTCAAGTTGTTAGGCTTCATTTATTCATTGGACACCTATTTTATCATTATGGGTTATCAGAACCTATTAGAATTATGTAGATTGCCTTTAATGAATGAATTGATTTCCATGTAAATGTATTTCTACCAAACTCCAAAATAACTATTTAAATGTGACTTTCAATAAATTGTTCAGGTTAAGGCCAAATTTTGATACTGCAGTAACTTATACATAAGTGATATCAATGTAAGAAAGAACAGATTATATACTTCTAGATGGATGGAACAATATTGGAAAGATGTTATCCAACGGTATTTGAATACACACCCCTGACTGTTACTGTATGGGAGTACCACCAGTAATTTATAAATTTTCAATTCAAGAAAAGAGTGGTTATAGATAAAATAGTGTACTCAACGGTTATAATCTCCTCCTATCTATATTTTTTCTTATTATTATTTCTCATTTTCTTCCT